>NW_027507764.1:333138000-333429484 GCF_037356315.1 Lithobates pipiens | reverse complement strand
CTCTCCCTCTCTCTCTCCCCCTTGATAATGCATTTTTATAGCACTGATTGCTGTATAATTGTCAATCGTCCCAAAAAGTGTCCAATGCGTCCGCTATAATGTCAGTCACGATCGCCACAATTACTAGTAAAAAATAAATAATAAAAATGCCATAAATCCCCTATTTTGTAGACGCTATAACTTTTGTGCAAACCAATCAATATACACTTATTGCGTTTTTTTGTTTTTTTTTTATTGTCGCTCGTATTTTTGTTTATAGCACAAAAAAATAAAAACCGCAGAGATGATCAAATACCACCAAAAGAAAGCTCCGTTTGTGGGGAAAAAAGGGCATCAATTTTGTTTGGGTACAGCGTCGCATGACCGTGCAATTGTTAGTTAAAGCGACAGTGTCGTATATCACAAAAAATCCTCTGGTCATTGAGCAGCCGAATCTTCTGGGGGTGAAGTGGTTAATGTTGCTGTAGGGCTCTTGGCAGCCTCCCTGACCAGTTTTTTTCCTCTCGTCTTTTCATCAATTTTGGAGGGATGTCCAGTTCTTGGTAATGGCACTGTGCCATATTTTCTCCACATGACTATCTTCACTGTGTTCCATGGTATATCTAATGCCTTGGAAATTCTTTTGTACTCTTCCCCTGACTGATGCCTTTTAACAATGAGATCCCTCTGATGCTTTGGAAGCTCTCTGCGGAACATGGGTTTTGCTGTAGGCTGTAACTAATAAAATGTCAGGAAAGACCTACTAGAACAGCTGAACTTTATTTTGGGTTAATCAGAGGAACTTTAAATGATAGCAGCTGTGTACGGACTCATATTTAACATGGGGTTTGAATGTGATTGCTTGATTTTGAACACTGCTACGTCATCAGTTATAAGGGGGTGTGCACACTTATGTAACCACATTATTATTATTATTATTATTATATATTTTTTTTCTTCATTCCCCTCAAAGATTTCAGTTTTTTTTTTTTCAATTTAGAAAACCTGACATTGTGATAGGGGTGTGTAGACTCTTTATATCCATTGTATACACCTGAGGCTTGCGGTATGTTCCATATTATGTCTTCATAGATTATTTGTGAATTTGTGCATAGTATCCATGTTAAAGTGTCTGTTAGGAGAGATCACTGATCTTTTGATTCTGCTGTGTTTTTCTCTGCACCTGAAAGGTAATCGGCATGACTCATTTACATGCCCTTTTTTTTTCTTCTGTCAGAATACCAGCTCAGACTGATTACCTATAACCTGGAAGAAATGTTGCTTTATCTGTCATCCTGGCTTTATCTTTTCACAGCAGTAACATTCGATGTTTCAAAGTGGATCAGCCTTCATGTGGATTCTCTGCCAATGAAGCATCTGGAGCCCCTGCTGTTTGGAGCCATGGATATGCAGAGGCCTCAGGAGTGAAGCAAAAGTATGTTTTGTCATGCAAACACACAATGAGTCCAGCAGCTTGGCTACATTGTCCAGACCGAACATTTTCAAACAGCACACTTTTATATTCAGATAATAAAGGTGGAGTTTGAGGATTATTTAGTGGTGCAGAAGAGGGGGCCCAGCAGTTCAATTAGTTATCTTCCTCTAAAGTTCACAAGGCTTTAAAATTCTGTGTGGTCACTGAGTTAAAATGTAGCCATGGCTGTTATTTTATCAGTAGAACCGGTCACAGTCCCTACCCCTGTAAGTCTTGGTACGTAGGCATCATCATGCTCCTCATTCTTTAAAAGAATCCCACGTGTGGCAGGTAATACCTGTTGCTAAATTTAAAATGTGAAATTGCTAGACTTCAACAGTCTATGAAATGTCTCTTATTTGAGATTTGTATAGAACTTTGTGCATTGTGGAAATGTATGATGCACTTTAAATCTTTTGAAATTGTGTTTAGTCGCATGAAACCCAAGTCTGGAAACAGCAGAGGGGGTCACAGAATCAGGTATTACCATGCCCTTTCTTCTTTTTCCCTTTGTTGGCTGTGGTTGCTGTGAGACCCAGTGTAAGCGATGCGGTCTTACTTCATAGTATACTGCAAGTAAAACCCCACATTTCATCTGTATTCATTGATGGCTGAAAAGTTCTGCTTTCAAGTGTCCATACAGAATGATGTAAGCTAGAAGGAATGTTAACTGTTTGCCACTTGCTCTAGAGGGCTTCACAAAACTGTTCCCACAGGACCCATCCAAGCAACCTCCTCTTGCACCTCTTATGGAATTGGAAAGTTGGTAGCATAAATTCTAAACATTGTGCATAAAAATGTATACATATTTTATGTGTTAAGTTTGATATTGGGGTTTGCTTTTATTTTTATGGGTATTCATTGAAGGTGGTTTATCAAAACTGGAGCAGCCACAGTTTGGTGCATATGTTCATGGAATCCAATCCGCTTCTATCTTTTATTTTTAAAGCCTAAAGCAGTAATACACCAAACGTATTGCAGCTTACCAATTTTTTGATGTGGTAGCTGCATTCGTTGTCTTTCTTGGGCTTTTCCCTTTTTCACCTGGTTAGCCAGCCAGTAAGTGTTATTTTTCAACTTTAACAGCCCAAGCAGTCCAGACAAAGTAGCAATTGGAAGGATGAGACTGTTTACAATGATCAGCTTTTCTCATTTATGTTAAACCTTTATCCCAAAAGGACAAAGTGATATAACTGTCTATAAAGTGTTAGATGGAGTTTAGGTTCAATGTATTAGTAAAGTCTATCTTAACCTGCTAGTCCTTTTCTTTTTCTTAATTTTTTTTTTGCTTTTAAGGGTTTTTTTATTTTTATTATTCGCTTTTTAACTGTGTTGCAGCTGACGAAAGAGTGTCACTATACACAATCAGCAGTTTAGAATGATGGTATACTGATTTAGACCTCATGCACACTGGGTGTCAAAAATGCCACTTATAAGGGCATTTGGTACTTTCTTTTTCTGTCTCCAAATGCCCCTCTGTTGGCCTGTGTGTCCATGCACACACACACATTTACAGTCTTTTAGAGGCAGAAAAAAAATCACTTGCACTTTCAGTTTCGGCAGAAAAAAAAAGCTCAATGAGCCTAAATGCCAAGCGAGTTTAACATGAGTGTTCATTTCAGTATCCAGAATAAACTAATATTCTGGCCAGTGCTCCAGTTTTTGATAAATTCCCCCCATTTTGTATTAGGTAGATTACATTTGTATAAATATCAAGTAATATAAGTAATACTGAAATATTGTTACTTTTCTTCTTATCTTCAGGTTATGCGTTGCCTCCCTTTTAGTTAACAACTTCTGTGATAACCGAGAAGCAGTGTATGGTGTGTTTGATGGCGAGCGTAATGTGGAAGTGCCTAGCTTACTACAATGTACTATGTGTGACATATTGGCAGATGAGCTTCAGAAAACAAAGAGTGAAGAGGAGTACATGGGAAACACCTTCCTGGTTATGCAAAGGTAATCCCGATACATTGCCACTTCTCACCATAGTTCAAAAGGAAAGCAGATCAAATGTTTACAAGCAAGTTTTTTCCTCGAAAAATGAGAGTGTGAACCTAGCCTTAAAAACAAAGAAAATATTTGTTAGGTTGGGGGGACTTGGTGATTGTATCTTGCCTCACAAGGTAAGGGGGGGGAAGGAAGACTAAATATTTTCAGATAACTATGTAGTTTAACCACTGAAGCTACAGAAGATTTGCCCTCTTAATGACCAGGCCATTTTTTGCGATACAGCACTGTGTCGCTTTAACTGACAATTGCGCGGTCATATGACACTGTACCCAAACAATTTGTTTTTTTTCACCCACAAATAGTTCTTTTGGTGGTATTTGATCAACTCTATTTTTTTACTTTTTGCTATGATATTCCGACAGTTTTTAAAGAAAAAATGTCTTCCTCAGTTTAGGCAGTTATGTATTCTTCTACATATTTTTGGTAAAATAAAAATACAATAGGAGTATATTGCTTTGCGCAAAAGTTATAGCGTCTTCAAAATAGGGGCTATATGTATGCCATTTTTATTTACCACTAATTGAGGCGATCTGCGATAACAGGATTGCAGCAGACAGATCGGACACTATTGACACTTTTTTGGGACCATTGACACTTATACAGCGATTAGTGCTAAAAATGGCAACTGATTACTGTACAAATGTCATTGGCAGGGAAGGAGCTAACACAAGGGATTGATCAAGGGGTTAAATGCGTTACCTAGGGACTGTGGGGGGGCGGGGGGGGTGGGACAGGGACGGGTGTCGGTGGGGTGGGAACAACATTAGGAACAACTGATCAGTCTCCTCACCCCTGACAGAACAGAGATCTGTCTGTTTACATTGACAGACCTCTGTTCTGTCTCTTTCAGGAGCAATCGCGGGTGCCCGATGGACATCGCCCCCTAGCGCTCTTAAAATGGCCAACATACAGCTACAACCGCTTGCCCAGGGGAGTCAACCTGCCGCAGTATGACCGCTGCGGCTGGTCCTCAAGCAGTTAATACAAATTAAATTTACTAATTCACATACTGAGAGATATATATATATATATATCTCAAAGACTGACTGTGTCCCAAGGAGGATATGTAGTAGATCTGCAAGATTCTGGCTAAAATGAGAATCACAATTTTTTTGCTTAAAATAAAGACCGTGATTCTCACCATTCTTGCGACGCAACATCATCTTTCACGTTATACAAAAAAAATTGCGGTTTCGTCTTTTTATTTTTTTTATTTTTTATTAAAGTGCATTTTTTCCAAAACCAATTGCATTTGAAAGACCGCTGCGCAAATAGTGTGACATAAAATATTGCAATTTTGTTCTCTAGGGTCTCTACTAAAAAAAAAAAAAAAAAATATTGTAGAATGTGTGTGTTCCCTCCACATGTACATACAGATCAAACTGTCCTTAAAAACGGACACTGTTATGAGCTGGAACAAACTAACACTGCTGGGTGTGCTTGATTAGGTTTCAGAGACATTTTCTCAAGTAGTCTTCCAGGGCAGCATCTGCGAAATAGGGCTCCTTCCACCTAAAACAGGAAACTCATCCACCATTTTATAAAGCTGTCGCTGCCTCAGTTCTAGTGTTTCCTCCGGACCAACAGGATGAGCACAGGTTCCCCCCCGACCCTGTGCTAAGTTGCAGGGGACTTAGGCCAGGGCTTCCAGGGACACAGCATCCCCCCCCCCGGGTCCTCTTCAGCCTGAGGAGTAAGCACCCATCCCCCAGCCGACAAAGGTGTCTTGGGATATTCCCCTTCAGCGCTGTGGTGCAGCAGCAAACTTGGCTGCATGTGGCATCTGCCGGATGACATCTGATCTCCTCGCTCCTCTCCCCTGCCTGGGTGGTCAGAGGGGTGTAGCAAGATGGAGTCGGTGAGCCTGGGATGCCAATCACTTCACCTCCCAGTGGGCCGGTGAGGCATTTCCGGTCACACAGTTCTACCCGGCACCATCTTTTTGGTGGGTGCCTGGATGCTGAGGGGGGGCGACAAACCCGGAGCACATTGACGTCACTTCTGACAGTTCTACAGTCAGAAACAGGAAGAGGTGCCAACCCATGACTCTATCAGGGTGGGGCCGAAGCTGCATCCCCCTGCCCGTCAGATCCTGCAAGCCAGGACAGCTCTAAGGCAAGCTAGAGCAAGCACAGGCCACCTCTGTACTTGCCAATCACTATTAGCCCTAGGCTACCAGTGGTATGCAGCAGGCTTTCTGCACTCCTCTCACTGGAAGCAGAGCCGGAGCAGGGGCAGGAAAAGCTTTCAAGGACAATGTATTGGATGTTTTACTTGAAGCTGACCATGTCAGATGGTACCTTGCCCTGCAGAGCCTACGGACCAGGACCACTCCAAGGCAAGCCACAGCATGCTGAGGCCACCTCTGTTCTTACCTAACCTCTATGCACATAATGCTAATTGATGGTAGCAACGATTTATTTTCTTTATCGTACATCATAGGACACAGAGTCTCAAGTAATTACTTGGTGGGTTATAGGCCTACCTTCAGGTGTTGACACTGGTATAACCAATACAGGAAGTTGACTCCCCTATATAACCCCTCCTCCTTCCAGGAGCACTCAGTTTTTTCGCTAGTGTCTAAGGTGTTGGTCACGAGTGAAGATGTGCTCTGCGGAGCTCCAGGAGGGATCCATGCTGGATTTAAAGAAACCTCCACAATCAGATCCATCCTCGCCACTGAGGCCATAGGATGGTACCTGGACCTCGATGCAAGAATGAGGTTTTTCCTGTAATGCTTCTCTTTGAGAGCTGGACCCTAGGAACCAGGACTCTTTTTGGTCTTGCTACCTTTCCTAAAGTTGTCCTGAGGGGTGCTATACAAGGCCCAAAGGAGCGGAACCCCTTTTAAAAGGGCCCGTCTTTGAGCGTGTTTAAACGCAGCCCGCCGTGATGGGTGAAAGTTGGATCTGTCTGTTAAATCAGCAGTATCCTGCAGCGAGGACAAGGTAAGGGAAGAAGCTTTGCTTTTTCCTTCAATATACCTTATATGCCTTAGAAATGTCTCCTCTATAAGGAGTAACTTACACTACCTATGATGTGTCTTAGTGCAGCTCTGTCTCACAACATGTGTGGTCCCAGCGGCAGAGGGGTTTCTTACTTAAATAGATCTTGTGGGATTTGGTAAAAAATACAGCAGTTGCTAATACAGAGATGTGTATAAACTTCTATATGGGCCGTGGCTGATTGGTTGACGCAGCTGCTTTAGCCACATGGTTTAATTACAACCCAGCACTTCCACCTAGTAACATTGGGAAACACCCTATGCTTCTGTGGTTTAAAAAAAAATATAAATCTGCTGACAGAACCCCCCCACCCTCCCCTTCCTCTCTTCCCCCCCCCCCCCCCTCCTGTAGAGGTGTATAGTACGTTCACCTTACTTTGTGTTGGCCATTAGGGTCCCTAGCAGGGCCTGAGAACGCAGAGGGGCATGTCCACAAGGTTGCGTGGCGCTGTGTATGGATGTAACGTCCTGACACACACAGCACTCGCCACATAGCTGAGGGGAAGCGCTGAGGATGCCAATCAGGTTCCACCTGAGGCTTTATATCACAGACACACTCATTTCAGAAAGACTTTTTAACTGAAGAGATGCAGTCTGTCACACTAAGACACCAGAGCGCTAGGCAAGTAAGGGCGTAAACAGGCATTTCCAGACAGGAAAAACTATTGTTACTTAGTAGCAAAAGAACTGTTTTGTGTGTACCTCTGCTTGTGCTTTGCACTATCATGTCCCATGCCTATCGGCAGTTATTCCCAGGAGAATAGTCTCTTCACCCCAAGGTGTTTCAGGCTGTTTGCCAAAGATGGGGGACTCCGTACGTAGACCTTCTAGCGCCCAGATTCAACACTAAGCTAGTCAACTTTGCATCCAGGACAGGGGACCCACTCGCATACGGAACAGATGCGTTGGTGACCCCGTGGGATCAGTTTTTACTGATCTATGCGCTTTTCCCTCATCAGTTGCTACCTCAAGTTCTTTGCAGGATAAAGCTGGAAAGAAAATCGGTAATACTGGTAGCACCAGTATGGCCCAGAAGGTCATGGTACGCAGAGATCGTAAGGATGGCAGTGGAGGGTCCAGGGCTCTTCCCACTAATGCCAGACCTGCTAACTCGGGGGCCGATATTCCATCCTACTTTACGAACGCTAAATTTAACAGCTTGGCTATTGAGACCCACATTCTGAATAAACATGGGCTTTCCAGGTCAGTTATCTCTACTTTGATTAATGCTAGGAAGCCAGCTTCTAGAGCTATATGTTATAGAGCCTGGAAAGCTTATGTTTCCTGGTGTGAGTCCAAGGGTTGGTACCCTTGGAGATATATCATAGGCAGAATTTTTACCTTTCTACAATTAAGCGTAGAGATGAAGTTGGCCCCGAGTACTATTAAGGGCCAAGTCTCAGCCTTATCAATTTTTATTTCAAAGACTGCTTGCTATGCATTTTTTAGTCCAGGGTTTCATGCAAGGAGTGCTGCGGATTAATCCGCCAGTTAAATCACTCCTAAGCCCTTGGGACTTAAATTTAGTTTTGTCAGTGTTACAAAAACAGCCATTCAAACCGTTGCAGCATGTTCCCTTGGTCCTTCTGACTGGGAAGCTGATATTTTTGTTTGCTATATCCTCAGCAAGGAGGATTTCAGAATTGGCTGCCCTTTCTGGTAAGGAGTCATATTTGATTATTCATGAGGACAGAGTGGTGTTACGCCCTCGTCCAGGTTTTTTGCCAAAAGTGGTTTCAGGCTTTCATCTGAATGAAGGTATTGTCCTGCCAGGGTTTTTTCCCAAGACCCTTGTTCCAGGGAAGAAAAGTCACTACATTGTCTTGATGTAGTGAGAGCAGTGAAAATGTATTTAAGAGAACTGCTCCAATTCGTAAGACTGATGTCTTATTTCTTCTGCCAGAGGGTCCTAAGAAGGGACAGGCAGCGTCAAAATCCACTGTCGCTAAGTGCATTTGGCAAGTTATAATTCAAACTTATTTAAAGGGAAAGATTCCCCCTTTTCAAGTTAAGGCGCACTCTACCGGAGCGGTTGGTGCTTCTTGGGCAGTGTGTACCTCTGCTTGTGCTTTGCACTATCTCTTCCAGACCTACCGTAAAGGTGCCTGAGGTGTCACCCCCCCAGGCGCTGGGAATCCCAGTTATGCCTCGATACTGTCTTCCTCTTCAGAGAGATCAGACATGGCAGCCCAGGGTGAGTCATTGGAAGCTAGCGGTGGTGCAACTGCTTCACACACTTCAGCCCCTGTAGAGGTGACTGAAGATGCATTTTTCTCTGCCTTGCAAGGCTTAGAAGGAAGATTAGCAGCTTTAATCGCATCCTCCATCCAGTGTATAGGAAGCGTCCTAGATCCCCCCTCCCCCACCATAGACACTTTACAGTCAGTGGAGGGTCCAAGAGAATTTTGAGGACAGGATGGGGTATTGCCCTCAGATGATCGGGAGGAAAGACATGCGATTATTTCTCTGCGGAGGAAACAATACTTGAAGTTCCCAAGGATCCCTACTTCACAATCTGAAGTACAGAGGCTTGCAAAGATGGTTCGCTCTACTTGCATGCTACCCCTAACAGAGTTAGCTGAAGGGCCGGTCTCTTCCTTGGGTTCTTTGAAGCCTTTACAGCCTTTGCATGCTTTTCCCGTCCACGTATTACTAAAAAAGCTTATGTATACCGAATGGGATCATCCGGATAAGCATTTTTTTTCCCTTCCAAAGAGACTCGCAAAGCTCAAATCCTTTTTTTCTTAGCAGGTACTGTTGCTCAGCCTGTAATTGCAGCTATAGGCATCGGTCAGTCCTTAAAGGACCAGTTCACAGATGAGCTCCCTGCACAACAAGCACAGGAACTGGCCGAGCTACCTAAAGCATTATGCTTTGCTGTAGACGCTATGAAGGATTCTATTCACCAGGCATCACGCCTTGCGTTTGTACTTGTACATATGCGAAGGACCCTTTGGTTAAAGGGTTGGTCAGCTGAGACGCCTTGTAAGAACCTTGTAACTAGTTTCCCCTTTAAAGGAGAACGATTATTTGACAATAGTTTGGATAAATACATTCAAACTATTTCCAGCGGAAATAGTACTCTTTTGCCAGTCAAAAGTAAATATAAGCGTCTTTCATTTAAACTGTTTGGCCTCTGCCATCAGACCAGGCATAAAGGAAGACCTGGGGCAAAGCAGAATACAAGACCTCCTTATGAAGAGGCATCTCCCCTCACCAAGGTGGGGGGGGGGGGGGGGGGGAGACTTCTGATGTACTCAAAAGTCTGGCAAAGGGAGATTCAGGACAAATGGACTCTCTCCACAGAGTCTCTAGGATACAAGCTAGAGCTTTGAGAGTTTCCACCATCTCGTTGAGATCAAACGTTCCCAAGGATCCAGGGAAAGGGCAATCCCTGTTGCAAGCATTAGACAGATTATTGGCTCAAGGGGTGATCAGACAGATTCCCAAACAAGAGCAAGGTTTGAGGTTTTACTCAAACCCAATTACGGTGCCAAAGCCAAATGGGTATATCGGACCAAGTCTAGATCTATGTAATCTAAATCGGTTCCTGAAAATCCGCTCCATTTGCATGGAGTCAATCAAGTCAGTCGTTTCTATCCTGCAAGGAGAAAAACTTCTGGCGTCCATCAACATCAGAGATGCATAGCTGCTTGTCCATATATTTCCTCCTCACCAGAGGTTTCTGCGGTTCAAGGTAGAACAGAAGCATTTTCAGTTAATAGCCTTGCCCTTCGGGCTTGCTACAGCACCTCGGGTATTCACTAAGGTATTAGCCCCACCTCTAGTCAGGTTAAGGGTACAGGGCATAACTGTCTTGGCTTACTTAGACAATCTATTGTTAATAGACCAGTCAGTGGCTTGCTTGAAGCAAGGTGTAGCCATCACAAGCAGTTACCTGGAAGGTTTGGGTTGGATTCTCAACCTAAAGAAATCCTCAAAGCCACTAAGAAGGCTGGAGTATCTGGGCCTGATCATAGACACAGCCCAGAATAGGGGTGTTCTTGCCTTCTGCAAGGATCAGCGCCATACAGGAGCTGCTGAGGATGATCAGGTCAAAGCGAAATCCTTCAATTCGCCTTTGCATGAGGTTGTTAGGGAAGATGGTAGCTTCATTCGAAGCAGTTCCCTATGCTCAATTCCCTTCGAAACTGAAAGCAGTATTCTGTCTGCTTGGAACAAAACAATTCAAGCTTTGGACTTGCCAATGTGTCTGTCCCCATGAGTGTCCCAAAGCCTCAGTTGGTGGTTACTATCTTGGAACCTGCTGAAGGGAAAGTCCTTCAGATCAATTATCTGGAAGGTAGTAACGACAGATGCCAGCCTTTCAGGCTGGGGAGTAGGAGCCTTGCTCATCGACATCCTAGAGATTCCGGCAGTGTATCTGGCTCTAGAAACCTGGAACGCCAGGTTAAAGAGTTGTCCTGCCAGGATCCAGTCCGACAATGCCACAGCTGTGGCATATATCAATCACAAGGGGTCACCAAGAGTCTCTCAGCTCAGAGAGAGGTGAACCAGATTCTAACTTGGACAGAAGAGAATGTCCCATGCCTATCGGCAGTTATTCCCAGGAGAATAGTCTCTTCACCCCAAGGTGTTTCAGGCTGTTTGCCAAAGATGGGGGACTCCGTACGTAGACCTTCTAGCGTCCAGATTCAACACTAAGCTAGTCAACTTTGCATCCAGGACAGGGGACCCACTCGCATACGGAACAGATGCGTTGGTGACCCCCGATTTTCTTTCCAGCTTTATCCTGCAAAGAACTTGAGGTAGCAACTGATGAGGGAAAAGCGCATAGATCAGTAAAAACTGATCCATGCGCTTTTCCCTCATCAGTTGCTACCTCAAGTTCTTTGCAGGATAAAGCTGGAAAGAAAATCGGTAATACTGGTAGCACCAGTATGGCCCAGAAGGTCATGGTACGCAGAGATCGTAAGGATGGCAGTGGAGGGTCCAGGGCTCTTCCCACTAATGCCAGACCTGCTAACTCGGGGGCCGATATTCCATCCTACTTTACGAACGCTAAATTTAACAGCTTGGCTATTGAGACCCACATTCTGAATAAACATGGGCTTTCCAGGTCAGTTATCTCTACTTTGATTAATGCTAGGAAGCCAGCTTCTAGAGCTATATGTTATAGAGCCTGGAAAGCTTATGTTTCCTGGTGTGAGTCCAAGGGTTGGTACCCTCGGAGATATATCATAGGCAGAATTTTTACCTTTCTACAATTAAGCGTAGAGATGAAGTTGGCCCCGAGTACTATTAAGGGCCAAGTCTCAGCCTTATCAATTTTTATTTCAAAGACTGCTTGCTATGCATTCTTTAGTCCAGGGTTTCATGCAAGGAGTGCTGCGGATTAATCCGCCAGTTAAATCACTCCTAAGCCCTTGGGACTTAAATTTAGTTTTGTCAGTGTTACAAAAACAGCCATTCAAACCGTTGCAGCATGTTCCCTTGGTCCTTCTGACTGGGAAGCTGATATTTTTGTTTGCTATATCCTCAGCAAGGAGGATTTCAGAATTGGCTGCCCTTTCTGGTAAGGAGTCATATTTGATTATTCATGAGGACAGAGTGGTGTTACGCCCTCGTCCAGGTTTTTTGCCAAAAGTGGTTTCAGGCTTTCATCTGAATGAAGGTATTGTCCTGCCAGGGTTTTTTCCCAAGACCCTTGTTCCAGGGAAGAAAAGTCACTACATTGTCTTGATGTAGTGAGAGCAGTGAAAATGTATTTAAGAGAACTGCTCCAATTCGTAAGACTGATGTCTTATTTCTTCTGCCAGAGGGTCCTAAGAAGGGACAGGCAGCGTCAAAATCCACTGTCGCTAAGTGCATTTGGCAAGTTATAATTCAAACTTATTTAAAGGGAAAGATTCCCCCTTTTCAAGTTAAGGCGCACTCTACCGGAGCGGTTGGTGCTTCTTGGGCAGTGTGTCACCAGGCCTCCAGGTCTCAAATCTGCAAGGCCGTGACTTGGCCTTCAGTACATACATTTGCAAAATTTTATCAAGTGCATGTAAGATGGAATGAGGATATCGCCTTCAGGCGCAGTGTGCTGCAGGCAGCAGTATAAGTCCTCAGGTCCTGGGGTTGCCCTACGGGTTGTGTCTCCCTCCCCTCAAGTAGCATTGCTATGGGACATCCCACCAAGTAATTACTTGAGACTCTGTTATATAGGGGAGTCAACTTCCTATATTGGTTATACCAGTGTCAACACCTGAAGGTAGGCCTATAACCCACCAAGTAATTACTTGAGACTGTGTCCTATGATGTACTCCAAGAAAAGGATTTTACAGGTAGCTGTTTTAAAAATCCTATTTTATTTTTTTTAATTATACTTAAAGGGCTAAGACCAGCGGCTTGCATTCCCTCTCCTACCTCCCTTTGCCCTCACAAGAAGCGGGTGCTTCTTGTGAGGGCAAATGGCGGCCAGCTGGGCCAAAAATCTTTGCCAAAAGTGCATAAGCAAATCTGTGGCAAAATAATCTCTGGGAGGCTTAAAGGGATTAGTCTTCTCTGTAAAAGAGATGTCAAATACCTTCCTCTCCCTTCAGTCTGCTCAATCGGGTTTCTGTGCTTGATTTTTGGGTGGATCCTGCAATGTATAGTTAACTGGCTCTTGGACTAGTCCTCTATGCAAGGGCTGCATAGACAAACCCATGCTTAATGACTGCTTGTTATCACAGGAAGGTGGTGTACTTCTGGCTACATTTCCATGCTCAGTGAGACGAGGCATGGGCCTCAGCTGCAAGAGGCCCCATGCTTTAGGAGGGTTTTATTATATGTGCCTACTGTTTTAACTCAGACTAAATGCAATTGGCAATATGGCTGTCTTTATACAGGGACAACGTGTGTGCTTGGTTTGGGGGTCAAACTTCTGGTCAGGAGCCTGACCAGGGTATTTTTATTTTTTTTATTAAATATATATGGAGTTCACAACCGGTTACTATATATATTGGTGCTATTTTTAAATACCTTCTGTAGGAAACGGGCTTTGTTGCAGAAGGTTCCACATGATTGAGCACTAGTCCATTCTCTATACATGTATCTCTTTGATTATACTTAATTGTGTATGCATCTGTCCTTGTATATGGATTGCCCAGGAGACCTACCTCTTTGACTTCATCCAGCAGACCAGCAAATCCCACACATTCAGGCAATACCAGACACATTCCTTGGGCCTGACACTGGCAACTTTATAGGACATGATTCCAGTCTCATAGCATCAAGGAAATATGGTATATTGCCTATCTCTTCAAAAGCATTTGTTGTATTTATGTAGACATCCCTACATTAGAAATGGACTTCTTGTTCTGGGACTATATTTGAAGGCATACCAACACAAAGACTTAATACACAGGGAGAACACCTGACAATTGCATTTAGATGCGGGAAGTTATTTTGCATATACAAGAATGTACTGTATGATTGTCCTCGCATATTGCTCATGTGTGTAGTAACTGATTGGTAGTCTACAAATTCCTGTGTATTTCTTGCTTTTGTGATCAGAATGCCTACCTGCTCACCTCTTTCTACACTGATGGTTAAGGGTGTTGATTGTTGGTCCATGCTTTAAGTAGTTGTTTGGACACATCAGGAGTTGTAGGGGAAGTTATGGTCTAGGGTTTCTACTGTCTCGCAATGTGTGGAGCATTATTACCATGGCCCACAGATTAATTGATTTCAGCACAATTCCTAAAATTGATTTAATTTAGGAGTTTTATATGTAGAACTGCTCAGTGGAGTCAGAGGTAATTTCTCAAGTCTTTGACATCCGTATGGACAGAGGAAGGTGTTCGCCTCAATAGCTCCACAAAGCTGGCAGTTAAATCAGACTAGCATCTCTTACATCTAACAATCTCAACCAGGTACCACCCAAGGGAATCTCAGCCCATTCTACCAGGACTCGGTCATCTTTATGTTGAGAAAGCAGGAGCTACGCCAGACCAGATCTGCCATGTGGCAACATGATCAAGCTTCATTACCCTTGCGAAACATTACAGAATAGATTTACTGTCCAGCCAAGACAAATCTTTCAGTAGGAAGGTCCTTTAGACTGCCCCTAGTAGTATTCCTTGCTAAATCCTTTTCAGATGCTGCCCTGGAAGACGACTTGAGAAAACAGAGTTGGGTTCCTGGTAACTTTTTCTAGGAAGTCTTCCAGGGCAGCGTTCATGCCCGTCCCTATTTATTTTCTAGGCGGGAGTTTTATGGATGGTGTATATTTGCCTGTTGTATATTGCTGAGGTATGTGACGGCTTTTTAAAATGGTGGATCATGTGTTTCCTGTTTTAGGTGGGAGGAGCCCTATCTCTCAGATGCTCCCTTGGAGGACTTCCTAGAAAAGGAGTTACCAGGTACCCAACTCTGTTTTTTTTTTTTTTTGTTTTTTGTTTTTTAATTTAGTTTTTTCCTTTAATTATAGCCTAACTGCAGACATCCTTATTTTTTATTTATTTTTTATTTTTTTTTCCATTTTGGATAAATGGCAAAAATTTAACATTTCCTTTATTTTTTCAGAGACATTGTATTCAAGCATCATATTTTCATTTAATTGTTTTAATAAAAAAAAAATTACATTTTAGCTTGGCTTAAATGCACCAGTAGCCCCATCTGATTAATGAAAACTTTTTCAGGTAGTTTTTGGCTGCGACGTGTATGTGTGTATTTTTTTATTTTAATCAAGCGGTAATGGGCCTGAATTGACCAGTGGTCTTAGCAGCCACAGCAGATCTAAAGGCTATAGGAAAATGTATTCTTAGAAAGAAAAATCGAAAGAACCCAATGTCAAGCAAATTGGTCAATGGCACAACAGTTGGGAGAGAGCCATAGCATGCCCAAGGGCAGAGACATACTGCAGCAGATGGAGAGAGGGGAATCCTGCAGCCAATGGTAAAGGCAGGGAGAAGCACAAATGTAAATGTAGAATCTTTTTTTTTTGGGGGGGGGAGGGGCGCGGTGGGTGGAATATTTTTATTTTCATTTGTTAGTGCCTTGTTTGTTTTTTTATTTTAGGGCCACAGCTCACGCATGTTGCCGATTTACTCCCCTATTAAAAATGAGTCGGGCAGACCTAAAGTCAGAGGCAGATGATCTGCACGTGGAGTTAGTCGGTAATCTTGAAGTGCTAGTTTAATACAGCCACCACACACAGGAGGGTAGATAAAGCCTTTCTCTTCCTCCCCTCAGATGCAAAGCAGCCTCTACTCTGCAAGCACTGTTAATACACCCATTTCCTTGTCCTCTTATGCTATTTTAGTCATAGCCCCACAGACTGGCTATGAGGAAATGGTAGAATTATTTGATCATACAATTACTGTCTTGTTGCAGGAAGGATGGTCTTGGCCATGTGCATGTATTCTTTAGATGGTAAAGATGAGTTGGATAGCATCATTACTAGTGGGGAAAGGAGGGTTTAGCTTCACAGCAATTGGGGTAAATCAGACAGGGAGTAGAAAGAGGCCATGATGTTTCACGGGAGTACGGGGAGAAGCTAAAGTAAACAAGCATCTCCCTGTTCTGCCTAGCAACAGTGACACTGTGATTGGAGCAGAGATCAGTGATGTGTACCCCCCACAGTTGGCAAAACACCCCTAGGACACACTTAACCCCTACACTGCCACCTAGTGGTTAACCCCTTCACTGCTCGTGTCATTTACACAGTAATCCGTGCATTTTTATAGCACCGATTGCTGTATAAATGAGTGGTCCCAAAAATGTGTCAGAAATGTCCGATGTGTCTGCCATAATTACTAGTAAAAAAAAAAAATATTAATTAAAATGCCATAAAACTATCCCCTATATATATTTTTTTTTATTTTAAACGCTATAGCTTTTGCGCAAACCAATCAATTGCTTATTGCGTTTTTTTTGTTGTTTTTTTTTACCAAAAATATGTAGAAGAATATGTATTGGCCGAAACTGAAGGAAAAAAAAATTTTTATACATTTTTTGGGGGATATTTATTATAGCAAAATGTAAAAAATAATGCTTTTTTTTTCAAAATTGTTGCTCTTTTTTTATAGCACAAAAAATAAAAACCGCAGGGTTGATGAAATACCACCAAAAGAAAGCTCTATTTGTGGGGGAAAAAAGGACGTCAATTTTGTTTGGGAGCCACGTAGCATTGTCAGTTAAAGCGACGCAGTGCGAATCGCAAAAAGTCGTCTGGTCTTAAGCCAGCAAAATGGTCCGGTCTGAAAGTGATTAACCACTGTAAGACTAAACTTTTTTTTCTGACAATTGTTGCTTTAAAAGTTAAAATCAGTATTTTTTTGCTAGAAAATTACTTGGAGTATATATATATATATATATATATATATATATATATATATATATATATATATATATATATATATATATATATATATATATATATATATATATATATGTGTATATATATATATATATGTATGTGTGTGTGTATATATATATATATATATATTAATAATAAAATTTTTTTGTAGAGAACTAAATGGCAGTAGTTGCAATATTTTATGTCACACTATTTGCGCAGCGGTCTTTCAAATGCAATTGGTTTTGGAAAAAATACACTTTAATGAATTTAAAAAAAAAACGAAACCCCAAATTTTTTTGTATAACATGAAAGATGATGTTGCGTCACAAGAATGGTGAGAGAATTGCAGTCTTTATTTTAAGCCAAAAAATTGTGATTCTCATTTTAGCCAGAATCTTGCAGATCTACTACATATCCTCCTTGGGAAACAGTCAGTCTTTGAGGCTGAGGGAGGTGCAGAACTGGGCATACTGCTTTTGCTGGTGGTAGTACCACCATGTCTTTTGTCTGATGGTGTTGGCGCAGTCGCCCATACCCCTTCTCCTCAAATGCTGTGTTGTAGCATGTATGCCTGGAATACAGAAGTCACACTAGGGCATGGCTCCAAGCTGAGACATGGCTGACCCCATGCCATCTTCAGCTACACCTGCTGGCCACCCCTTCACCTGCGAATGTCACATGCTTGGCTGTTGCATGTCCTTGTCCAGGTGGTGCAGATGTGCACCATGAAATACCCTGGCTTCTACATTATTTTACAAACTTGCATTTTCATTCCCCTCGTAAGACTGTCCCTGCCCTTGTCAAACAGTCAGAGACAGGCTTTAAATAAAATGCTTTTGAGGCCTGCTGGGTGTCAAGGATGAACCACTGACTGGAGGTGGCCCATTTTATTAGCCTTTCCTGCTATGCATCGGTCATGTTTGAGTGGGCTTTCAGTGCAGGGAGGGAGATTTTTGAATGAAGATGAATGATGAGACTCCTAATAAAAATGTCACTAATAAAATCAATGCATTCATTTTATTTAAGAAATAACTAAACACTTTGAGAATTTTGGGATTAGACAGTTGTTTGCTGTATACCTGGGGTGGGGGCTGTGCAGTGTTTTCACTTCAAGCTAGTAGTTATAAATTGAAAAATATCAAGACACCAATCATCTGGCTGTACATCACTGTCGCATGCGTTCCTAAATGAAACTATAAGATTCTGTGCTAAAGCTCATGGCCTCGGAATAGTCCACTGTTGCCATGTAAAGCAGACAACCTATCCACTGGAACACAGTATTTCAAGCACATCAGTTTGTTTATATTTTGTTGCAAAAAATGCGTAATATTTTCAACAAAAAATTTTAGTGCTCATAACCACAATATAAAAATTATTATTTTTGAGTAAAAGAATAGATAAGTGTTAAGTATATAGTAGGAATGGTGTTTGGGATCACTACTACCATAGGTTTGCAGTGAATCCTGCGTGTTCATAGTTTGCAAAGCTGTAAAAATAATGTGGGAATTCACCATTGTAACCAAAATGCACTCCCTGGAGTATGGGGAAAATGGTTACAACCAACCTGTTGGAAAAAATATGTTCTCAATTAGCCACTCCAGCTATAGCCAGTGGTGCTGATCAGGGTGTTCTGATGGTGGGGAAGTCTCCATACAATAAGGCAGCAGGCGGATTCCCCATCCATATGGAGTGTGTGGATGGAGGAATCGAGTGAACACACAAAATGACTCAAGCCAAAAAGGGGGCTCCTGGATAAGCCAACTTCCTCACTATGAAAGGGTGAAGTCACAGCAACCATATTGACAATGTGCTATAGCTGTGATGGCATAGGGAGTGCGGCTGATAAAATGCATAGGAAAGGATTACTGAAGGGCTTGGAGGCACCGCCAGGTCTGGTAAAGTATATGCAAATTCTAAAGGGCCGCACACTCCTGTTTAAACATTGGGCGGTATTGACTGGTTTCATAGAAACAAGCCGACATTTGGGCTGTGTGTACAGCAGTCATTCCAACAGAAGCCAGCCGAACGTCTGGCTTCTGTCAATGGGGCATAACCAAAAAGGTCAGTGCTCTCAGCCAATGGTGTGTTCTGGCGGAGGGGCAGTCCCGCTGTCGGAGCACAATAGTTCAGTAGGAAAGATTGCTTTACTAACGTCGGATAGTTATAACAGGTACTTCTACCAAGCTTGTCAGTTTCAAACGCTGGGTTGAAGGGGGAAAAAAAAACTACTACTGTAGTGTTTACTAGGCTTTGCTGTCGAAAGCTGTGTACAAATGGGTAAATTATCGCTTTAATTGTGGTTATTTTTGTTGGATTTTCTCATTGTGTGTACAGGCCAATACAGATCATGTTGATGGTAAAATGCTGCGTTTCCTTGAAAACTTGTGTGTGGGGAGAGGAGTGTTTTTTTGTTTTGTTTTTTACCTTTCTTCCTTGTGTTCTAATATTTCTGATGTCCTGCAGTCTCTTTAAATTTCCCTGTTCACATACACTTTTTTTTTTTTTTTCAGGAGGCATTTTTCTCAATGCTGGCAGCAAGTTGTTGCAAAAAAAAGTGTTTATGTCAAGTTGCCAATAATAATTGGCCCCCCTTTCACATTTTCTGCTCATTTCCCTACACCTTGACTATACAGAATCCAGTTCTTTGCATATTCTGTCATTTTTGATCCCATAGACTTCAATGAGAGTGCCTGTAAATGCATAATAAGCTAATTATTTTTATGCCCAAGGAACCTCCTCTCCTCCCCTTACCCAGCCCAAGAAACAAACTCTGGAAGCTTGGCACACACACATAAATAGCTGTAATACGCCTAAAAAAGGTGCGACTGCAGACCTATAAGGATTGCACTGTAAAAAAAAAAAAAAAAAAAAAGAGATTCTATACAGATATTGAACACACACAGCAATCTTGATATAGATTCCCTCAAAACGATAAAACAAGTTATGAATGCAGCCAAAAATTAAACAGTTAATATGGAAAGTAACTCAATTTTGAAATTAAATAAAATTTTTTATTTTTTTTAACTTTAGGAAGCTGGGAACTGCCGGACAAAAACTAGGAGGCTCCGCTGTTCTTTGCCACATAAAGCATGACCCTATGGATCCAACTAGTTGCTTTACACTGACCTCTGCCAATGTGGGCAAATGCCAAACTGTGCTCTGCAGAAGTGGGAAGCCCCTCAATCTTTCTAAGTGTTACACTGTTGGCTTTGAGGAGGAATTGAAGCGGGTTAAACGGCACAAGGCAATTATTACAGAGGTGAGGACCTTTTTTACTTTTGGATCTAACTTGTCTTATAACTAATATTACATGAACAATGGACTCCAGGAATAGTTTTAAAGAATGTTACCTGTTTAGTGTCATACTGAACAAAGACTAGACTTGTAGAATTCTTTTTGCATGAATCCTGAGCCTTTTGGGAGAAAATTTGTTTTGCAAACGTGAAAGCTACTGTTGAGGAAATTTGAGATCCCTGATCAGCTGTTAGACTTTTATAGTATGCAGAAGGATGACCTGTTCAAAGCAACTATATTTAATACTTGCAACAGAATAAGCACTAAGGATTTTGTTGTGCTGATGGGCACCTTCATTTGACTTCAAAATTGTTTGGGCCCCTGTTAAAAAAAAAAATAAAAAAATAGCTAGGCTTTCAAAAGATCACCCCATACACAGAGTAGTGTATCGTAGTCAGCTTTACCAACTGTATTTTTGAAAACGTGAATGAAACTGGCCGACACAGAAGTCTTTGCGTTCCGTAAGCTGAAGCATCTGTTAAGTTGTCCCACAGCTTTATGGTCCTTTCACACAAGCATCAGTTCAGTCACTTATATTTTTGCTTAGAAAAAAACTGATGAATTCTGATTCTAGGAGGTTTACATCAGTTGGTACATTCGTCTTCAGTTTACATCAGTTTGCGCTTCAGTTCAGCTTAGGTTAGCTCAGTTTACATTTAAAAGAGATGGTTGGAGAAATCTTGGTTACCTTGGTGGATCCACAGGAGAAGTACAGCCAAACGAACTTTGGCTGCACCACTTTAGGGCAGTTCACACCACATGTAGTTCAGTGCGTTTTTTTGTTTTTTTTCCTGCGTGTAAAGTAGCTCATATGGTTTCCAATTGCATAGTTCACACCAGTGCGGTCAGTTCCACAAAAAAGGGTAGAACAGGCAGCGCTTTTTCTGCAATGGCCTGTACTAGAACACAGTAAAATGCACCAGAACACCTCAAAACACTCCGGATCCCAATACAGTGGGGAAAAAGAAGAAAAAGGCGTTGAATGCACCTGGAAACTCAGCAAAAATGCACTTGGACACATCAAAAATATGTTGGTGTATGCAGAAATATCTGGAGTGTGTTTTTGTGGTGTGAACCGGCCCTTACTCTACATCCATTTTTTGCATTAAAAAAATAAAAAATTATGAAACTTCTAGGTAAAGAAAGTATAAACAAAAATGTTCTTGCCTAAAAGCGGACATAAACAGATGGCACATTTTGTATCATTCAGATCTGTCTAAATGGAAAATAACACAGCCATGTTCAGTTTAGAAAAACTGACATGAACTGCCATGGATGTAGGCGGATGTAAACGTTTGACTGATTATTCATTTGCCCGCCCATAGACCTACATTGTTCTTCAGTCTGAAGCTATCTAAAAAAAAAAAAAAAAAAAAAACTGACAGATCCAGGCTGAATGCCTGTGTGAAAGGACCTATGTTGTACATCTAACTGTAGCATTCAGTAAAAAGTTTCTAAAGCAATGGAGGCATTTAGGCAATTTCTAGATTCAATGTGAAAAAAACATACCGGCGCTCAAATCTAATTATATGCTGCAATCCAAAAAAAAAAAAACCTTCTATGATGTGGGAAAAAATATATATGTTTCTAATTGTGAGAGTGTGTATGGACTTGAGATAGGGAGGTCCTTTCGTGTTGTGTTTAGGGTGCACCTATATTGCACTTATATGGTGTTTATATATGCATGTATTTTTTATGTACAAGTTGGATAAGTTGGTATTGAAGCACTGAATAGTATAATAACAAGCGGTGGTATTGGCTTGTGCTATATGTACAGGCAAAAAAAACTTTGAGCACAGTTAATATACATTTTTATATACATTTTTGGTTGTTTCCACTAATGGTTAGGGGGCGCAATTCACAATTGGACACATATAAATTTCTAGATTCAAATGGTCTCACGTTTGAGGAAAACAAGCTGTATACCATATAAAATACACTGAATATTCTAAGGCATGAATTTCAAAATAACGCAGTTATTCCCCCTCAATGCCACTTTAAAAGATTGCATAGTGTCATATGTAGCATTGTCTGTCATTTATTTTCTTAGTGTGTGTGGTGTAGCACACAACTGATATTTGTGTCCTCTAAAATAGGAAGGTTTTGATGAGATGTAAATTGCATGTCAAAGCTGTAGGGATTTGTTGATCAGGGCTAGAATGCAAGGCATTCAACACTTATTGGAATGATGTGAAGATACTCATCCTGTGCTCATGTCCCAGCATCACAAGCAGCTCTCATTTATCCTATCCTCTTCTTTGTGATATTTTTCTTCCTCTTCTTGGCGTGCGCCCCCCCCCCCCCCTTATCCCGCTCAAAAAGTAATTGGAGCATAAATAACCGAGCTGCAGCTGGCTGAATAAAGCTGCTTTTTTAAAATGGCATCCAGAACTTTTACTTCAGTGCTAGCATTTAACCTATACAATGCCTGACAGAGTATAATGCTTTGCCACAAGATAATAGGGCCGCATGATGTAAAGTTTCTTAAGGGGAAACCCGTATTGACCATAATAACCAATCAGATTGTCACATGATTTTTGCTGTAGCCAGCACAGTTGTAGCCAAGTGTGCAGCTTTCTACAAGAGCAGATAACTCAGAGAGATTGACTGAAAACAAGAAGGTGCAACTCTTGCGCTATCAGTCAAAGTGTAAGATATTATAAACCTAAAAGTGACCACTTATATCTAGCTGCTGCTAACACCAATTTTGTTCCCACAACTAAAACTGATAAATAAAAAATGTGATGAATGCCAAATGGCTCTACAGTCTGTGCAAGGTGCATATATATTGTGAATACACTTTAAGAGATAACAATACAATAAAACACTCCACAATTCTGTAATTATTGGCTCTTTATTGATAACAAACGATCGGCTGTTATCCTAAAGGAGCAGGAGGGGACTTCTGTCACTTTTCCGGGGCCTCCTGTCCCATCAGGAGACTCGAGCCACCAACTGCGTATCCGCCGGCTAGGTTGAGACCCCCAAAAAAGCCGGATTTGGATCTGATCAGGTCTCCGATGTAGAATCTCGGAAGCGACATTGCGACGTCACTTCCGGTTTACTTCTTAGACCCCCGATACCTCCATAAAGAGCATCTCTCACCACCTATTACTGTCACAAGGGATTTTTACATTCCTTGTGACAGCAATAAAAGTGACAGGATTTTTTTTTTTAAGGGACATAGTAAAACATTTTTTAAAGCATCCCTGCGTGCACGTGCAACAAAAAAAGCGCATATCTAAGTCTCACCGCAAATATAAACGGTGTTCAAATCAAAAGAGCAATAATTCTAGCCAAAGACCACCTAACTCTGACCTGGTAATCTGTAAAACTTTTAACCACTTAAGGACCGGACCTCTTTTTTTAGATGTTTTTTTTTTGCTAGAAAATTTTAGAAACCCCAAACATTATATATATATATATATATATATATATATATATATATATATATATATATATATATATATATATATATATATTATATATTATATATTTTCATTCAGCAACCGCCATTTTATTCTCTAGGGTGTTTAAAATATATATATATATATATATATATATATATATATATATATATATATAAAACATTTTTTTAACACCCTAGAGAATGATAAAATGGCGGTCGTTTTAATACTTTGTCACACAGTATTTGTGTAGGGGTCTTACAGGAGCACTTTTTTGGGAAAAAATAAGACAACAGTAAAGTTAGCACAAATTTTTTTTATATTGTGAAAGATAATGTTACGCTTCAAATGTGTGCCTGCCCGTGGAATGGCGACAAACTTTTACACTTAAAAAATCTCCATAGGCGCGTTAAAAAAAAATTCTACAGGTTGCATGTTTTGAGTTAGAGGAGGTTTAGGGCTAGGATTAGTGCTCTCACTCTACCGATACTTCACGTGTGGTTTCAACAACGTTTTCATATGCGGGCGCTACTCACGTATGCATTCGCTTCTGTACATGAGCTCGGCGGGACGGGACCCGTTTAAAAAATAAATAAATAATAAAAGTTTATTTTTACACTATTTAAAAAAAAAAAAAAATGGTGTCACTTTTATTCCTATTACAAGGAATGTAAACATCCCTTGTAATAGAAAAAAAGCATGACAGGACCTCTTAAATATGAGATCTGGGGTCAAAAAGGACTGATCTCATAGTTACACTAAAATGCATTGAAAAGAAAAAATTGTCATTTAAAAAAATTATAAAAAATGAAAAATGGCCTTTTAATAGCTATGGGTGAATGATGTTTTTACGTCTCTTCCACCCTGCAGTGGCATGGTGACGGGTGGGGGCCATCTTTCCCTCACTCGTCTCCATGCACTGCCACCGAGAGAACCAGATACAGCTGCCGAAGGCTCCAGAGGGCACCAGAGCACGGTGGCATGGGTAGGGGGCCACTCCTGTCTCCGATAAGTGATCTTGTGGCGAATCCGCCGCAGAGTCCACTTTTATCTTGTAGCTGACCGCCGGCCGAACACGGGGATACCGGGGTTATCGCAGCTAGCTGCTGTCATAACAATATCAGTCCTCAAAGTAAGGACGTGTATCGGCGGTCGGCAAGTGGTGAAAGAATCGCCTATGGAGATTTTTAGGTAATGTAGTTTGTTGTGCATAGTACTCTAAGGTGCTGGGGCACTGATGCCATTTGCAAAGAGCATTTGATGTGTTTGGTCCTACACTTGATACCATCATTAGGGATTCCTCAGGAGACCAGAGCATGCTCCTTCCTTAGCATAGGAGGTCTAGGAAGACGCTGGTCCCACTTCATCTTCTTTAGTAGGGTGCCATTTGGTCTTCAGGACCTCCTTCTCAAAAAGCCCTTAAAGGCTCAAAATCTGAGAGGGCTAAGCCCTCTGAAAAACCTTCCGTCTGAAGGTGTGAACTCCAGCTTCCACAAGTATAAGGGCCAATTGTGAAGCCTGGTAGTTCCCTGCGTAGTTTGACTTTCACACAGTATTAGTGATGTACACCACAGGCGTCCACTGCCTACTCGATGTTCCCAAACTGTGAGCAAATGTATCTAATGAATTTAAATAAAACATTAATTTTGCAGTGTGTCCAGTGTAAATAAATGGTCTTTTTAGTTACCCAATCTACAAGTACATTTTCTTATCACAAGAAAAGATGTAATGTTACAACCTCATGAATAAATACCGTCAATTATATCGCCTAGAACAGTGATGGCGAACCTTGGCACCCCAGATGTTTTGGAACTACATTTCCCATGATGCCCATGCACAATGTGGGGTAGTTGAGCATCATGGGAAATGTAGTTCCAAAACATCTGGGGTGCCAAGGTTCGCCATCACTGGCCTAGAACAAATCTTTTCACCCAGGTAAATAACAGTAAAACGCAAAATAAAAATGAATATTCACCAACTCGGAAGATTGGCTGCTCTATGACCAGGCCATTTTTTAAGGATACAGCACTGCGTCGCTTTAACTGAGAATTGCGTGCTCATGCGATGCTGTACCCAAACAAAATTGAAGTCTTCCCCCCCACAAATAGAGCTTTCTTTTGGTGGGATTTGATCACCCCTGCATTTTTTTTTTTTTTGCACTATAAACAAGTGACAATTTTGAAAAAAACGAAACTATCCATTTCTTTTTGCTATGATAAATATCACATATTTAAAAAAAAAAAGAAAAAAATTTACACACGCAGATCACTGGTTCTCGCTCTCACGAGCGATCACTGGGCACTTGCATCGGCTCTGGGCACACGTTGCGTGCGCCCTTAGTGGCCAAAAGGCGAAGCGGCATAAGGTAATGTTGATTTGCCCAGCCGAGCCAAACTGCTGCAGTAAAACTATGGCAGCTGCTCCAGAAGTGGTTAATAAAGTCAATAAACAATCCTTAACAGCAATAGGTCTACAAATGTCTGCCCTATTTTAATGCATAAATAGCTGGCTACCAGATAGATATATCTATCTCCCTCTGGACAATATGTTGAAAGGTATTTGAAAAAAATATATACTAAATTTCTTCACACACACCCCACCCATCCTTATCTCTCGACCTCCCTCGATCTATATATCTATTCTTAAAATCTTCTTATCTAGCTATCTTGAATATTAAATTTTATCATTGGATGTTAACTCATTGTACACCTCTATTCCTCATGAAGTAGGTCTTGCAGCGTTTGGTCACTTCTTGGCTAAAGAATCCCTATTGCATTTAACATCCAATTATTTCATTTTCTACTTTTATTTATCAGGGGTAAATATTTGTATTTATTATATGCTATATCAATTACTTCATGTGGTCTTTTTAATTGCACATTCATTCATTTACATACTGGACACATTGCCTTTTATTTCATTGTGATTTATGCAATATTGTTTTATTTAAATTCACTAGCTATGTGACATGAGTCCTGTAGTCCTCTGGGTCCACTATACAGCAGGGAGGCGTGGATCAGTCTCTCTGTGGATCTTTCTGTTTATAAGCTGGCTTTCCCTTCTCTGCGGGTTTCTTGACAAAGGGGACGGTGCCCCTGAAACCTGTTGCTGCCTGCCCATCTGATATCACTCCTGTCATTCTTTCGCATTGCTTGTGGCCTTAGATGCTGCTGGTCTGGTGGTCTTCTGGTGCCTTTTAGATGCTGCTGTTTACTCAGCCCTGCATAGGATGCTGATGTATTCTACCTTCCTGGCTGCCATCTATGCTGGAGTTTATGCTGTAAGTGTGTTATGTGTTTAAAGTGTTGATTGGTGTAATCATGCTAACTCAAGCAGCCTAGGCATGGTCTAGGCAGAAGGTTTTTTCTTTTTTTCACAATCTGATCTCTCTAAGATCCTCACCCTTTGATTTTAGGATCAAACAACATCCCTCAGTGAGATTCTCCATGTGATTCCTTGGCCTCCTGGTAGCCTCAGTTCAATGCTTCTCCAACACAACATTCTGTTGGCATAGAATAAATGCACTTCTTTTCTGGGTCTTCCTATGCTTCTATTCATTCTGTAGCTTGGTGAATTTCCAATCCCACCTTGGAAATTGGAAAAAGTGTTCCCCCTCCCCCTCAGATTAATGGAAGTTGGTTACCATAGATGCTGGCTTCACAGGCTGGGAAAGTGTTACAATCTCCCACAGTTCAAGGAGCCTATTTACCCATGGAAGCAAAGTTTCACATACACATCCTGGGCTTCAGAGCAACAAAATTTTAGGCTTGCGTCACTGAACCTCTCTTCAGGGATAGCCAATCAGGTTGCAGTCAGCAGTGCCACAGAAGTGGGATCCCATCCATCTTCGGGGTGGGGTAACAGGATTTAGCCAGCCTCAAAGGAAGGAAGTCTGATCATCTCGATGATGGAGAAACACTGTCCAGACATCTCTACTGTTAACTTCCCAGGACTGGACAATAAAATGGTGGATTTGCTCAGTTATTACTTCTTGGATTATAAGGAATGGTTCTTTTATCCTGACATCGTTGGTGTCTTATGTCGGAAATGGAGGACCCCAGATGTGGACATCCTGACCTCCAAGTCCAACAAGTTACCCCAGTTTGTAGCCAGGTCCAAGGATCCTTTGGCATTTGCACAGGATTCTCTGCCAGTTCTTGGACTCCGTTCAGGTTATTATGCCTTCATTCCAGTGAAGATTCTTCAACAGCGCATGGCAGTCGTCTGCAAAATAGACAAACTGAAGACTGTGATTATCATTGCACCAAACTTGCCCAAGAGAACCTGATACCGACATACTCAAACTTCTAGGAGATGACCTTTGTCCTTTACCTAACAGGTCAGACCTGCAGTCTCAAGGCTCCCTGTTCCACCTGGCTTGCCAGTAACTATTAACATGGCTGGTGAAACCTAGGTCTTGAAGGGCAGGTGGTATCCCTGATGCTCTCATTTTCCTCATTCTTTTTAGTCTAGTGTCAACACAAGCATTTCAACCCCCAGTGATTATCTGGTACTTTGCATTCTAGACTACAATTGAAACCTCACCAGAACTTGGCCCCTAACTCATAAGGGACAACCTTTTAGCTTCAATTTCCCTTGTGTCTGATGCATAGTCTTGAGATCTGTTTGGTTATCTCGCAGCAATCACTGTTTGAACCCATTAAGGGTACCCTTCGGTGATCTCTCCTCAAAATTGCCTGGAAAAATGGCTGTCCTATTTTTGCAGATGCATTTCAGTTTTAGCACCCCCAAATATATTTCATTCCATTGTCTTGATGTGGTCAGAGCTATCACTTCTATCCTTGAAACATACTTTCTTGCCAGTAAGGTCTCGAAAGGACACCTTGCTTGAGAGTCCACTTTTGCTAGAAGGCAAATCAATGCAGGAACTTTATACTCTAAAGCACTGGTTCTAAAAGTGGTAAACACACTTTGACCTACAGGTAAGCCTAGAATAAGGCTTACCTGTAGGTCCAAGAAATATCTCCTAAACCTACATGGTTTAGGAGATATTTGCCGAAAGTCGGGCACCGCCGTCTACGGCTCATGCGCTGTAGACAGCGGCGCACAGTTGCACTGAGAGCGGCATCGTAAATGGCGAAAATGCCGCGCGTGTCGGCTCCCGTGCGCACGTGTGGGAGTGACGCCATTGTGGCTTCGCCGAATGACAGCGGCGGAGCAGCGAGGCCCCACGAGAAGATGAATGCGCCGGACTACAGGGGACAGCGGTGACGTCGCTGGCTCTGTGTCAGGTAAGTGACACATAATAGACTACTATGCGATGCATAGTAGTCCATTATGCTTTGCCTTTGCAGGGAATGAAAGAGGAAGTAAACTCCATCAGGGTTTACTTCCTCTTTAACCTTCTAGTTCCGTGACCCCTTGGGAAATTTTAACAGTAAAATTATTTTAGTTGGTCCTTCATTGCTATAATTTTACAACTGTTATGAATCGAAATATAAATATCTGATATACAGGATGTATTTTCATTCTTACAAATTTAACATCTTAAAGCGTAGTGATTAATCACAAAATCAATTTGTAATGGTGCAAAATATTTATTTATAATTGACGTATCGGTTACAAATGAATAAAATGTTTACGACTTGCGTTTATTTTTTATTCATTGTGTATTGAACTATATTCACCGTAGTTTATAATCATGTGAAAACAAAGCGTAACACCGCTAACAGTCTTAGTCTTAATATAATAACCATAAAAGACATTGCTACAAAATTGTTGCGAAACCATTCATAAAAAAACGAAAGCATCGGTGCGAACGCCGAGGTTGCTTCTTTCTCACCAGATCAGAAATTCTCGGGGCAGTCTTTGCAAGAGCAGAATGAAGATCTTCTGCAATAAATCTACTTCTGTATTTAGACTTGATAACCAACAATCTTGAAAAGCCGGATTCACAAAGAGATGTTGTTGGAAATAGAAGAAGGCACAATACAATCTGACAGAATAGGATATGACTGCAAACGCTTGATCCAGAATTTATTAATGGACATGGAAGAGAAATAATTTTTTGCCGCATCTCTGGTAATGAGATCAATAAACTCCCCTTGTGCATTCTCAGGACCATCTTCAACTTTGACTGTGAATGGACTTCTAGCAAGTGCAAATGGGGTGTCAGGAAAATTTGGAAAGTACGATGAAATTTCCTCCAAGCATTTGCAAGTGTTTTTTGACAGAACTTATTGTTTTAATCCTTTTGTCAAGTTCAATGTCATTTTCCTCAAAGAAAGCAGATAAATGGGGCAACATGTAAATTCTATTTTCATCCAATTTTTTTGGTTAGTTTCATTTGGAATGATCGGATCTTTTCAGACAAATCGAGGCATGTTGCATGTGGTAAATTTAACTCGTTCAAGATTGCAGAGATATCATCCAAGTAAGCTATTTTCTGCAGTTCATTTTCATTACTGAAAAGTGCTTCAAACTGCGGATTTGCTTTCTGATTAAACTTTTTTAATTCATTATGAAGTTCAAAAGCACATTTTAAAACTTTCCTCTTGACAACTATCTCACTTCAGTGTGTAATAACAGAACATTAGTGGAAGCTTCCAATTCATTACAAAGTTTTGAAAGTCGACTGTTTAAAGTACTCTTTGTATAAAAAAAAAAAAAAAAAAAAAAAAAAAAAAAATTGATGGCACTTAGCTCTTTTCAGAACTTCTTGCAACTCTTGTGGCAACGGCTTCATTGCTAACATTTGTCAAGGAACTCACTATACGATTCAAATGTCTTTTGGTGATTCATTCAGTACCAAATGTTGAGATCCAGACCAATATCCTAGCATAGCCGGAGCACCATCTGTGCAAACATCACAAACCTTTTCCCAAGAGTTCTCGTGTTTTTTCAGAAATGAACCAATTGTGTCAAATACATCACGTGCAGTCGTTTCAAGAGGTTTGTAAAAAAGAAAAACTCTTCTTTAAAGTCGCCCTTGAATATACCTCGTTTAAACCAGTAAGTAAGAACCGTTTGCAACAGCTGTAGATGCGTCAAGTTGGATGCTAAATATTCCAAGTGGAGCAGATTTAATTTCCTGGATTACATGATCAATATCAGCAGACATGTCATCTATTCTCCTGCTGACAGTGTCTTTTTTTTTTTTTACGAAATTGAGTGCAATTTTCCAATTCAGCTCCAGTCATAACTCGAACAATGTCTGACTGCTGGCAGCAGCAAATCCTTGGCAATAGTGTGAGATTTCTTGGCTCTGGCAATTGAGAGCCACCAAATATGAAGATTCAATGGCCGCTAGGTTATGCTTGTGGTACTTGCAGCCAGTATCAAGTCTGCTTTTCTTGACACCATCAGCTTTGTTTTTAAAATGCTGGATATCCTTGCCAGCAAAGCTCGGATGCTTGGTATCAAAATTACGTTTGTTAGGCCTCATAGATTCGGCTGATAGAACTTTATTACAAATAATACATTGTGGTTTCTAAATTCATGCCACAATTATTGAAGTAAAACCATATTGAAAAATCGTCACCCGAACTTCTCTTAAGGTTCTCTCTATGATCCATTATTGTGGGCTCGCTGATAAAAAAAAAATAGCTTCAATAACAGACTATTAACACTTAGAGGGATTCCACCAAAAAAAAAAATATTAAAAGCCAGCAGCTATAAATACTACAGCTGCTGACTTTTAATAAATGGACACTCCCCTGTCCCGGGTTCCAGCGATGCCGAGGCCGATCGATCGCTCGGCTCTCGGCTGCTGTCGCCACCAGTCTAGGTGAGGGAATCAGGAAGTGAAGCGAATCGGCTTCACTTCCCAGTTCCCTACTGTGCATGCGCGAGCCGCGCAATAGGAAATCTCCGCGCTATCACTGGTATCAGGTATCTCCACCCCCTCCCCCTGAAAGGTGTCAATTGTGACACCGGAGGGGGGGAGGGATCCGATCAGCGGAGGTTCCACTTTAGGGTGGAATCCCGCTTTAAGACTCCCCCATTCCAAGATCTCACCCATGTCTCTTGCCTTACACATATACAGACAGAATTACAAAAGTTAAATTCCCTCTCAAAAATAAGTGTGCTCAGCCACATAGCTCGGTAAATAAATTTACATCATAGCGGACCAAACCAAGTTCTCAGACAGCGCAAGTCTGATCAACAAGCTGTTTATATGCAAATCCTAAAATCTTGCCTAAGACTACCCTGCCTACAGGGTGACACAGCCACTCTGATTTCACTGCAAAACATGGAGCCTTGTCACCCTCCTACAGGAACTGGAAAAATGGCTGTACTGGCAGGACCATCAGGTGATAAAACTGCTACAGGGGGACTCCGATACCAAACATTGCAGTGTGATGTTAGTGACAGAACACGTCATAGGCGGCAGTGTTATCTTCCCTAGCGTTCCACCTGAAGGCATCGGGAGCAAGGTTGACAGCTGGAGAACACTGCCTGGGAGTCTCCATGGAGGAAGCAGATATGTGGGCTAAGTAGTTCAGTCAGGACTGAAGAGCATGCCTGATGGGACTGGGAGCACTCTGGGATGGATGCAAGGTCAATCAGGAGGACTCTGGAGTGGGCAGGAGAAAGGGGCAACTGCAGCCAGGAGGGCCGGCAGCGCCTGAAGAGGTGGTACTGGGCTCAGTAGCCACAAGTAAGATAGCTAGCACAGGGACATTTTTGCTACACTAAAGGTGTCCGGGGCCTCTGCCTGCAAAAGGCGGTTTTCTCTATCTGGCTGTGCAAGTCTGTGCCAGACCAACCAAAAATTGTGCTAGCTTAGCTGATCCTGGGACCTGTAGTTCTACAAGTTTGTGCTGGAGGAAGAGGAGAGTTTCTGCAAGCAAGAGTTGTGCAGGAGGCGGGAGTGTACATAGTTTTGGTCTTAATCTTGCTATTCTTTGATCAAGTGGGCATCCTATATTCCCAATCCCCATCCAAGTTTAACCCCTCAATAATACAACACAAACAACTTCTGGGCTTCTCTCTGACTCTGAATGCGTTGAAGTATGTGGTGTGCCTGGCTGGGCAGAAAGAGATCCGGGAGGTGGTGTGCAGAGTCCATGTACCAGGGAGAGGGCTGCGGAGTGTATACAACTACCCCCGGGAGACTTGAGCAGCACAGACGAGAGGAGATCATTATAGGAGCTACTAGGACCCACTTTGGGTGCTATACACTTTGTATATCTAGCACTGGCACGGAATAACCACTTTTGAGGAACCAACTGGGACGTTTTATATATAAATGATATATATTGTTCCATCATTTTTTTTTTTTTTTTTTTGCATGATCATGTCACTTATTTTTTCACAGTCTATGTATTGATTGCGCCAGTGACAGTACAAAAATGCTTTTATTAATTTAGTGTCTGACTTGCCAAAGTCACTCGGGTTTTCCATCAGAATCAGAAACCTGTCTAATGTGTTAACTGGAAGTGATGTTTCGTTGCCGCCATCTTGGTACACTTTTTACCAGTAAACTGAGTGCATATACTGTATAAGCCTTGTATAGTAATATAAGCTCAGTTTACTGGTAAAAATACATGTAAAATTCAAGAGTCCGGTGGGTGTAAAAAGATGTTCTCTTGCTGATTTCTAACCGCAGTCTTACTGGGGTCGAGAGTACCAAGATGGTCGCAACGGAATGTCACTTCTGTGCGGCCTCTCCCAGAAGTGACATCTCACTGGCCGAGACGGACAAACTCCGGTGTACACACAGTAACTTCGGGTCCGTCTCAGCAAGCTTTCCAGATTGGACCAGCATTTGCGCCCCCCCGCCCCATGTTCACTGCACCAGCGGGAGTTCCCTGGGTGTTCCAACATCTGCTGCCCAGCTTTGTAAGGCTATCCTTTTGGTCTTCTGATCTTACCTTCTCCAAGGTGGATGTCCAGACCTCTGGATGCAGGTTTCAACCACCAGAGCTCTTTCAGTGCCACCCTGAGTTGGGTCCATGACAGTTGTGGCTAGTGTTTTTTATTTTTTTATTTTTTTATTTTTTGGGGGGGGAGGGACACAGTAAACACCCCCTCCCTGTCTGCCAGCCTGCCTGACACTTACTCCATCTGGCGACAGGCAGCAAGCATTGGGCAGCGGCTCCTGTGTCCCTTTCCTCCATCGAGGCGGCTGTGCGTCGCCTCCCCTTCTAGGCGTCCGATAGGATCGCCTATCCTTTCAGCCAATTGGGTGACTGGTCCCAGACCCACTTCCTGATTGCCCAGGAGGATAGACTAGTCATTTGCCCTTCTAACACACCTAAATGATATTGGGTCTGGGATCAAAAGTAACATTTCCGTCATTGCAGATGACACCAAGCTATGCAGTGGTATATAATGTCTTTACAGGATATCTCCAATTTACAAGCCAACCTCAACCTCTGTCTAATTGGGTGACTGTGGCAGATGAGGTTTAATGTTGAGAAATGTAAATTTATGCACTTGGGGGCTAAGAATATGCATGCATCATACATTTTAGGGGGAGTACAATTGGGGGGGATCCATAGTGGAGAAGGATCTGGGGATTTTGGAAGATCATAAGCTCAATAGTAGCATGCAATGCCAAGCTGTGGTTTCCAAAGCGAGCAAAGTCCTTTCTTGTATTAAGAGAGGTATGGACTCCAGAGAGAGAGATATCATTTTGCCCCTGTTCAAATCATTAGTAAGACCTCATCTGGAATATGCAGTTCAGTTTTGGGCACCAGTTCTCAAAAAGGATATTGGGGAACTGGAGAAAGTGCGGAGAAGGGCAACCAAACTGATTAGAGGCATGGAGGAGCTCCGCTATGAGGAAAGATTAGAGGAACTGAATTCACTCTTGAGGAGAGCAAGGAGGGATATGATCAACATATACAAATATATAAGGGGCCAATATAGTGAACTTGGTGTTGGTATTCACTTTACAGTCAACAAGGGGCACTCTTTACGTCTAGAGGAAAAGAGATTTAATCTCCAAATATGGAAAGGTTTCTTCACAGTAAGCGCTGTGAAAATGTGGAATAGACTCCCTGCAAAGGTGGTTCTGGCCAGCTCAGTAGAGTGCTTTAAGAAAGGCCTGGATTGTTTCCGAAGTGTACATGATATAACTGGGTACTAACATTTTATAGGTAAAGTTGATCTGGGGAAAAGCCAATTGCCTCTCGGGAGGGATCCGGAAGGAATTTTTCCCCCTTCTTTAGCAAATTGGATCATGCTCTGCTGGGGTTTTTTGCCTTCCTCTTGATCAACTGTGGGTATAGAATTGGGTATATGGGATTGTATTTATTATTATTATTATTATATTAAATTTTTTTGCGGATGGACTTGTCTTTTTTTCAACCTAACTATGTAACTTGGGTGGGCTGTGAGCGCATTCTCTGTGCCCGAGACGCCCTATGCTTAAGCCTATTGGACCCCTTGGTTCTAATCAGTGCTTCAAAAAAACACCCCCGCCATTGTAATTCATGCACCCGGCATCCTGCAAAGGGCTGGACGCAAGGCTAGTGGGGTCGGTACCCATTTGCCCTTAATGGATTGGCTGCCCCTGGTCCTTGACCCTTTTTTATTATGTTAGGCACAAATGTCTAGTTACCCACTGCTTGGTAACATCCCAGGGTCTTTAATATCCAGTGTCATGTACTGTTTGTAAACTTTGTACATTGGAGTACAAGACACAGGCCACCCTCCCATCTGTTTCGTTTTACTCTGCATTGCTTGCAAAAAACTGAGGTCTGTAGGATTTGGGAAGGGTTTTAGGGGTACATCTTGGGGTGTGTCTAAAAGCTTTGCCAGTGTCCTTTCACCTGAAGGTAGCAGCCTATAGCCCAGGACTTCCAGCCGTGTTCTATATTGTACTTTGAAATTTACAGGCAAGTAATTTCCTTTTTTAAACCTTCCAGTATAGTCTGTTACCTGGTGTACAGAGATCAGAACTATCTCCTTATTGCTTGCCACAAAACTGAGGTGATTTGGAGTGGGAGAGTTTATATCGGGAGATGTCCTTTTTTATTTTTTTGCCAGTGTTCAGTCACCTGAAGATCGCTGCATATAACAGTCACAATGATTTAAAGAAAAAGCCTGTGTCCTGTACTGTGCTCCAGGAAAACACTATTAAATCATTTCTTGTTGTCCAGTTGGAATTTTTATCTCATGAATTGGCCTTTTACCATCTTGCGTGTTTTTTCCTGAGGCTCTCAGACTGTTTATGGAGCTTCAGAATTCTCCCAAGGTGGTAATCTTTGGGGCTGGGTTCTTACATAAATGTGGATGTTAAAATAACATGAGGTTACCCCTTTTGTGATCCTGAAATATGAGCCATTTGTGAACATGAGGTAACAACTTCTGTGCATTTGTGACATTTCTGCACAAGTAATACAAGTAATCATTTGAAGAAGTATGGCCAAAGCTTTTTTGGCTGTACTTCTATGGATCACAGGAGTACAGTTCATTCGGCACTCCTGTGACTTGGTTTTAGCCGACAGCAGGCTAAAGTCCAAAGTCAGCTGACATCACTCAGCCCTTTCAGGCGCTGGATTGAGCGTGACCTTAGTCAGGATCCACCCATCAGCTAGCTCAGCCTTTCAATGAGCCATTGAGAGACTGAAACAGCTGATCCCATGTCCAGCGCTCTAGTGAATGCTGGAGGGGCAGAACAGAGAGCTGGTGACTGACAGTCACCAGTCTCTGCTCAGTGGAGTGGAAAACTGAGCAAGCAGTGTTTGATCACTCAGTTGTCAGTGCAGGCATCAGGGGACAGATGCAACATGGGATCAAAGCTGCATCCACCTAGGTGCGTATACTTTAAAAAAAAAAAATTAAACCCCATACTTCTCTTGTTGTTCTGTTCAATGTATTATGCTATGTATATTTATTGGTTCATTTTAAGTAAAATAAAAAAACTGTGTTTTTTCCTGCAGGATGGCAAAGTAAACGGAGTGACGGACTGTACACGTATTTTGGGATACACCTTCCTCCATCCGAGTGTTACTCCAAGGCCTTATGTTCAGTCAGTTGCTCTAACACCTCAAGATGAATTCTTCATTCTTGGAAGTAAGGGATTATGGGATAGCATTTCTGAGGAAGAAGCTGTTGAGACAATCAGAAATGTGCCAGATGCTCTGGCTGCCTCCAAGAAGTTATGCAGCTTGGCACAGAGTTACGGCTGCAGCGGGAGCATATGTGCAGTCGTTGTGCAGCTGAATGTTGCAGAAGACTGCGTCTGCTGCTGTGAACTGAATGGTGGCATTCCACCACCCAGCCCAGGGATCTTCACACCTTCTGTCAATGTTATTAAGGACCGTGCCCAAGACAGCTTAGGCATGCCATCTTCTAGCAGTGGCCTAGCTTCTGAAATCAGCAGTGAGATATCAACCTCTGAAATGAGCAGTGAAGTTGGATCCACAGCCTCTGATGAACCCCCAGCAGTTTCCCTTCATGAGAATGGAGTTGGTCCTGCAGGATGCCCGAGTGAACAGCGCTGTACATTACATCCTGTATGCCTGTCTGGCTCTTTTCAACGACAACTTTCCAGTGCCACTTTCTCCAGTGCCTTTTCAGACAATGGTCTTGACAGTGAGGATGAGGAACCTATTGAAGGTGTTTTTTCCAATGGTAGCCGTGTTGAAGTAGAAGTGGACATTCATTGCTCTCGATTTAGAAATGGTGGGCAGCCTGCACCTACCTGCACTGTCTTAGAGCCCACTGATGAGGGTATTGTAAGCGCCAATGAGGATGACCTTGGAGGCTTAGTCAGGAGACAAGACTTTTCTTCCAACACTCTTGGTCGTCAGAGGAGATGCAATGGTTCTGTGGCACCATCAGAGAGAAGTCATAACCTAATTGAGGTGGTTGCAGATGCACCTTTACGAAAAACAGGAGGATATTTTGCAGCACCAGCACAGCCAGACCCTGATGATCAGTTTATTATACCCCCTGAACTTGAGGAGGAAGTAAAGGAGATTATGAAGCAACATCAGGAGCAGCAGCAACAGCTGCAACTTCAGCAGCATAGACAGTATCAAATGGACCAGTTACCAGACTGCTATGATACACCACTATGACACTTTCATTTCTGAGTGACTCCATTTTAACTGAAATTTTGAGCTTCCTCCACTCTTCCATTTATGAGGATGGCAAATTTTAGGTACATTTTTTTTCTTTCAGCATCTGCTCATCATCCATTTTAGATGTAATCTTCCCATTTTCCACTTCTTTACTGTACTACTTCATTACTTGCACCCTTCATAATTTTTTTTTTTTTTTTTTTTTTTTTTAACTAACCACCAGCTTTCTTCTACAGATGCTTTAACAACCAACTTTTAATCACTGTTTTCCATAACATATCATGTTTAAGGAAATTAAAGTTTGAAGAGAGGTTTTGATGAAAAAAGTTTAATATATTACAGAGATACAAATAATACAGATTTGTAATATTTTTTAAGAAACAAAAATAGTTTTGTTTAATTTTTGAAGCGCAAGAGTGTCTGGCAAAGCTAAAGACTTGTAACCTAAAAACTCCTTGTGGAAGTGAGGACACAAACTTCTGTGTAGAGATGGACCATGGGAAGTGCTAGATATATGTAGAACAATATGACTTAACTCTTAGGAGTTGCTTACTCTTTCCAGTGACTTAAAAATCACGGAGTTTCACTAATTTTCTCTGAGAGAACAGTTGATTAGGACATTTTGGCTCTTTTGCTGCTGGCAGGAGCTGTCTGGTTACCTCAGGCATTTCCTTCCAGCAATTTAAGGGTTAATGTATATAGCTTATGTATTGTATAGTGTTCATTATGATATACTCTGTGGTGCTGCAGCTATCAGAAGGCTTTTCTGTGCTGTAGATCCATGGCAAGAGTATTTTTCTCAACCAATGTGAGCATTACTGGGTAAATTTAATATATTTTTTAGCTTTGTGAAGGCACAAACGTATCAAAAGGGTAAAATTGAAGGGTTTATTTTTTACAACAATCAAGTCACAGCTGATCTGAATGGCTGTGGTGAAAAATGTGATTTTTCTTGAAAAATGAAAGGAAAAAAAAATGGAGCGTTATCTGCTGAACCATGCTTCCCAACCTCACCCCCCCCCCCCCCCTTTTTTTTTTTTTCTCTCTCCTGAATGTGTTCTGTATTGCTGCCACCACAATCTAGCATGATTGTACAAAGCTCATTTAGATTCAACCTGCCCGGAGTTATATCAATGCAGAATGCACAGATGAAAGTGTTTGTCATTTTGGTATAATAAACATCAAACTTTACAAGTAACACAAAGCTCCCTGTCATTTCTACAAGAGCACAATGTGGACTGGGTTGTCATACTGAAGTTGATTTTAATCATATGCCCTTGGGAAATAGGTTGACCTTTATTACTTGAGTATCTGAGCTGAAATGGCATAAACTAGAGTAATTTCTGAGCCTCCTGTTCCGAGCAATGATTAAACCTACTCATGGACTTATGAGGCAGTGCAAAAAGCATAAAGGATTAACCCCTTCCCGCTGACCATACGAATGTATGCGGCCTCACTGGGCTAGGCTTTTTTCCATGGGGCCGCATCTGTGTGTCTTTGTGCTGGGAGCTCACACGTTTCCAGCACAGATACCACAGTCGCCCCGTGTAACGCACTAACAATTGGGACCTGCAACACCCGGTTCCAGGTCACCTGATCGGTGATGGCCTCTGATCAGTACCTGTGAAGCCCGCCCCTGTTTTCTTTCTCTGCATTCGGTCTGTCGTGTGTACGTTTTTTAGGTAGGATATAAGAAAAAAAAACGCAAAATGTGCACTATTTCTGTGCTCTATTACGGGTACATACAACTAACCTATACCTATGTGGTATCGCTTCAATCTGAGAAAGAGGGTTCATCCGTGAAAAGCATCAGCCGTCACCGTGGACGCTTCCTGTTCTTCCAATACCACTGGTAGAATGCAGCAGTTCTGAAGGTGACTGGTTCCATTTGTTGTGATATGCGCACTTAATACATGCGTTTGTGAGCATAAATGTCATTCTATTTTTAAAAATTTTATTGTGGTAAGGTGCTAGGTTGGCGCACCCCTCGTTATTTTGTCTGGACTAAGTGCATGACCTAAGACCCTTGCTCCATCTTAATGGATCCCTCCATTCACCATCAACTAGTGCTTTTATCTGTAGCCTTAAGCTACTGTGTGAATGGCTTGGCAGGTAAGCATTTCCACGGCTCATATCTGTCCATATGCAAATCCATTATTGCCTGTCTATACACAGGATTTTCTGGTTTCGGAGGACAGCTGAAATGCTTGCTTGCACATTTTCCCTATTTTTCTCATTAACATTAACTTGTTTGACAGTGGGAGATGGGCATTACCAATTTGTCGCCCTTCCCTTTTGTCTTTCCATGACCCCTGGGTTTTTACTATGGTGCTTGCCATGGTCATGGCTCTACTCCGTTCTCAGGACATACCCTTTGTTGGGTTACCTGGACAATCTTTTGCGAATAGATCAGTCCTCTGTACCCGGACAGCCAATGTCCAGTTTATATTGCAGTCTCTGCATGGATTAGGTTGGATCCTTAACTTTAGGAAGTCATTGCTGGAACTGAAATGCTGTTCAGTGTGCCTGACACTGGATACAACCCTGTATGTTAACTTCTTGCCCTGGGCCAAACTTCTGTCCTTGTATGGGCCCTTTGTCCCTGGACTTGGATCTTCTAGCATCTACATATAGCAACAAACTAGACAGGTTTGTCACCAGGTCTAGGGACTCTGTGAAACTAGTTGCACCTAATCTACACCTTTCTACCTCTTCAGCTTCTCAATTGTCTGCTTTGCAAGCATTCTGATGATTCTCATGGCACCAAACTAGCCCAGGAAGACATGCTGATGAGACATACTCGTGGTCCCTACTGGATGATCTTCACCTTCTGTCCCAAGGATTTGTTTCCCATACTGCTTCTCAGTCACTGGCTTTAAAGAAATGGCTGTTGAAGCTTAAGTCCTAAGGGATAGGGGCTGATCAGGTTTGATCACCCCCTACCTTCATGTAGACTAAGAAGATGACAAAGTTTATCATCGCATGGAAAGCCTATTTTTGCATGTTCCAAGACCAGGAAGTCTCATACTAGAAAATATACCATGGAACGCATCCTGACCTTTCACCAGTCTTTCCAGACAAGTATCTGGCCTTAAAGCAGAAGTAAACCCATCCATAAAACCAGTTTAACTTACGGCATATGCCAGGAATTTAACACTCCCACTGGTTGTGCTCTCAACCAAACTCTGAAACCATGCAATGGCTGATGTCAGCTGTAGTGTTTGGCCCCGCCCACTTGGAACTGTCAGCTAGGCACAGGACAGGAGAGAGGAGGCAACTGATCACAGTAAGATGCTGTGTTAGTACAGATAAGCATATTTATAATATAACACAGACACAGGAACTTATTGTTATAATGCAGAGTGGATAGGATAATTTTATAGAAGTGGCTTAACAACCACTTCAAGTATCAATGGGAAAGTATTGGCCTTGGCCATTTGTTTCAAAGCTGTTGGCCTCTTATTCCTGAGTTGAGGTATTTGTGCATGGTTTTGAGCAAATTATTGCCCCTTGTGCGTTCTCCTGTGACTTTGTGGGATCATAACTTGTTTTTTTTCAGTTCTTCAAGGGCTGTCCATTGAACCTCTTAGGGAATAGTCCCTTATCGAACCTTGCGTACAAGGTGGCCTGCCTTGTTGGTCTCTCCTCTGCATGGAGATCCTTCATTAGTGGCCTCATTTAAAAAAAAAAGCCTTTCTTACTGTTACACTACACAGGGACAAGATTGTCTTGAAGCCTAAAACTTCCTTTTACTCTAATAGTTTTCTCTTTCCACCTCTATTGTCCTGCTCTAAAACATCCTAGGAAAATGCCCTTTACATCCTGAGGATTTTGCTCAGGATGTTCCCTGCTTATGTCGCCACCATTGCTAGATGTATTGGACATCATTCCAAGTCTGATTTAAAGCGGGGGGCCCAAACCCCCGGGCCATGGACCTATACCAGTCCCAGTTCATGGCCTGTAGATCACCGGCTCGTGGCTGCCACAGAACCGGACCCTGATGCAAAAAAAGGTTGGGGACCACAGTGTGTAAAGGATGGGGTTCCTTTCTTCCATATTAAGGTGCACGTTACCAGATCTGCTAGCGCTTCTTGGACTTTTCAGGATCTGGCATCCGTTTCTCAGTGCTCACAGGTAAGTGTCTCCAAATAGTTAAGGGTATGCCTGCGATCTCCTGGATAGCAAGGGCTATAAAGCAATCAGCCCTGGATACTATGAAATCCTCTCACTTTTGATCATTTTTCCACGGTCTCATTAGGGGAAACTGTAATTTCAGTTTAGTAATTTAAGTTATTAGAGTGATAATTACACTTACCTCATATCAAATGAACCCAAGCATCGAATAGGAAATCAAGAATGCCAGTTTGCATTCGAATTGCGTTCCATAGACCAGAAGTGATGCATGACAAAAGTCTAACCCAACATTTTGTCTGTGCATCTGATGTCCTCAGGGGTCCCATGTATTGTATTTTATTAAAGCTTGAATAAAAGTAGGTACATAGCTATAGCATATATTAAAGTCTGGGCACACATGGGAAGTGCCTACGTACTGATGTCATCACCGCCACATCCTCATGCTGGAAGTGACGGCCATTGTTGTAAGTCTAGCCAGTCAGGTTTTTATTTATTTATTTTTTATTTATGCTGTAGCTATGTACCTACTTTTATTCAGGCTTTAATAAAATATTACACAATATTAGCACATTTTGTGGGCTCCCGGTGGTGAGCTTTTTATGCAGCTAAAGCATTCCTCCATCCAACTGACAAGAGGAGCTGGAAAGATCGCCACTCTTTAGGAGCTAGTTGGGGATTACTTTCATTTGGGTTTTGGTGAGTATATATGTTGGAGGTTCATGGACGTTGATTTTGTCTACACAACAACGGGTGGAATGTAATGGCGGTTTAAGGCTGTTTACGTCTATTTGGTGAATGCATGATTAAACTGTTTTGAACAACTGGAAGATCATTTATGCACACCCATTTTATGTCAAGAACTGTGCTCATGTTCATATTTTGGGACTGTATCCCATGGTTTTGGCTGATTAACTGCTTTAGCCCCCCTCCCTTCCTTTTTTTACAATTTGGCACTGAGTCACTTTAACTGACAACCGCGTGCTCGTTCGCTGTACCCAAATTAGATTTGCTTACTTTTTTTCCCACAAATAGAGCTTTCTTTTGGTGGCATTTGATCACCTCTGCGGTTTTTATTTTTTGGGTTATAAACAAAAACAGAGCAACAATTTAGAAAAAAACAATTTTTTACTTTTTGCTATAATATCCTCAAAAGTTTTTCTTAATAAACAAATTTCTTCATCAGTTTAGGCCAATATATATTCTACATATTTTTGGTAAAAATCACAATAAGCGTATATTGATTGGTTTGCTCAAAAACTTCAGCGTCTTCACACTATGGGAAAGATTTATGGCATCTTTATTTTATTTTTTTACTAGTAATAGTGGTGATCTGCAATTTTTAGCGGTACCGCGACAGACAGATCGTAGACTTTTGACACTTTTTTTTGAGACCATTGGCATTTATACAGCGATCAGTGCTATAAAAATGCACTGATTACTGTGTAAATGTCACTGGCAGGGAAGGGGTTAACACTAGGGGGGCGATCAAGGGGTTAAATGTGTATTCCCTCAGCATGTTCTAACTGTGGAGATGAGAATGACTAGGAGAGGAGCCATATTGTTTTTCCAACTTAGTAGGAACAAACGATATGGCTCCTCTCCACTGACAGTACAAGGATTTGTGTGTTTATACACATCCCCATACTGGCGCTCGTGCACGCGGCCGGCGGCCATCGTGCTTGCCTGCCACACCCATGGAGTCTCCTGCTGTGCAGCGGTTGTGCACGCCCTCTGGTGACCAAAAACAGGTAGGATGTACGTGATTTCGCCCAGGAGAGCCAATGTGCCGCAGTATATCTGCATGACAGTCGGCAAGTGGTTAATCGCTTTAGAGCTCTGCACTTGTTTTGTTTGTTGTTTAGGGAGTTGTACAGTCACTCTTTCCGTGCTAGCAGCTGTCCATCTTTTTAGCGCTTACTTTCAATTTTTTGGTACTCTAGGTTTTCCTCTGTTTCACAGCAAGTAGAAAATGTGTGAAAATTCCTAGAATGACAAAGCTTTTTTTTTTTTTTTTTTTTTTTGCAATAAAATGTGATCTGATCCTTTGTCAAAGTACTACAACAGGTAAATACAAAGGGTTCACATACTTTTTTTTTTTTTTTTTTTAATGCTACTGTAAATCTGTGTATATATTGTGCACAGGTATGCCTAGGAGATAAATACAACATACCTTCTCCTCAAAGGTGCAGAAACATCCCAGAATCGGACTCCCTCATATCAGCCAAAGCCATCTTCAATGCGTTTTCTGCGCAGGGTCCAAAAAACAATAAGTCAGCTGCTTAGGATCAGTTTAAAACTAGAAAACATTTACTGCAGTATGCTGAACAAAATTAATAATTTTGGTGACTTTAGTCATTGAATGTAATAAACCTTTGACAAGTGTACAGTATTTACACTATTGTTTTCTAAGGGTGCTGGCACATGTACTCTGTGCAGAAAGCGTGCATTTAGCATTTGCCAGCTGTGTGCAGGCAGCCTATGGAATCTGTGCAGCCTCTGCATGTGCATCCAGACAAAGACACATATCAAAATTTTCCACTTGTGCAGGAGTGAGTACTCAGCCCCAAACACATGCACCTACTCCTGCATGGTTGTCACATTTTGACATATGGCTGTGTCCATGCATCTGCCTCCATAGACTGTACGCAACTGGGTGTGGATGCAGATGTCAATACACGTAGTATGAGTGCCAGCACCCATCTGAAGGAGGCTAAAAACAGTTTTCACTGGAGTGGGTTTTTATTATAACAGGTATGGTAGCACCTTCTCATTATTTTTAATGTTTTAGTACAGGCTCTCCTCACGACTAGGTTCCGTTCCAGTGACCAGGTTGTTAAAGGGTAAGTTCACCTTTTTATAGAAAAATCATCTGTAAGGTGAACTTACACAGGACCCCCTCCTCACCCAGTGCCCATCTCCCCCCTCCCCCCATCCAGCTGACCTGCATGGCGGCGATCGCCCATTCTGAGCCCCAGTGTAGCCGCCTCATGGCTCCGGGGCTTAGAAATCCCCAGAGCTTAATCTCCTAAATGTACCCCATCAGGTGGGACATTTAGGAGCATTCTAATTGGTCGGCGCTGTCACATGGATGGCGCTGACTAATCAGAACCCACATAGTACGTTGTCTCAGTTGGGAAGAAGAGGAGAGATAGCTGAGAAGATTGCTAAGCGCCGGAGCCGCGAGGAGGCTGTACCGGGGCTCAGAACGGGCAATCGCCGCCATGTAGGTCTGCGGGACTGGGGGGGGGAGGGGGTCCTTTGTAAGTTCACCTTACAGATTCTTATGTAAATGTGAACTTGCACTTTAAACAAATTGGTCCTTAAACAAGGAGCCTTAAATGATCAATATTTTAAGCATTCTTAACTACTGTACTGTATTCTGAAAAAAGTCTAAACGCAAAACGCTAACTCAATCATGTTTTAATTTGCATAAGTACAGAACACAAATATAAACATTCTGTACTATACAATGATGTACAGTGTACCAGTCGGGAGAGCTGGTCGTAAGTCCAAGCGGTCGTTAAACAGGTAAGTCGTTAAACGAGGAGCATCTTTATAGCAAAAGTTCATATATTACAGGAGCGTTTATTGAAGATTCAGTAAAGGTGTGAAGTCAGACAAATGTGTTTTTGTAACAGGAATACAAATTCGACATGCCATACAGAATCTGTTTCTAGTACTTGCTTCAGGATATATGAACAGAGCTGCTTCAGTCAAGAATACTAGCCTGAATGCATTGCATTACTTGCGTTGTTGTGACAGCCAGCCAGAGGTGTGTTTTTGGGTGACAAGGAATGTTTCTGATGTACATGCTGATGCCTGGGATATACAGACCCATGATATAAAACAAGGGTTTCCAGTCCAGGCTACACTGATTTATACATTGGTGGACATAGTTTGCAGAAGGCCTTTGTACAACTAAGCCCCCCTTCCCCCTCCATTGTCCGCAGAGCTTCAAATGTTCTGTGATCTTGTTCCTTACATTTGAAAGGTCTCCAGAGCTACTGATGATGTATAGAACACATAAAGAAGCTCATTTGTAGGGTCACCATACACTGATCAAATTTTGTCTGATTCCTAATGATCCAGCCATATATTGCTTTGAGTGGCCTGTCACCACACATCCTTTTTGATTGAGAAAACAAAAATGAAAGGAGCTGGGTGGAAAAGTGACAGCCAACAGTGGCTGCAACTACTGTTTAAGTATTTTGACAGCCACCTGCTGTCAGAAGACATGAGCCTTCTATTTGCGCTATACACTCACCGGCCACTTTATTAGGTACACCTGTTCAATTCTTGTTGTAACAAATTGGCAATCTTAAGGCTGCTTTCACACTGGGGCGGTATTCAGGCGTTACAGCGCTAAAAATAGCGCCTGTGTAGCGCCTGAAAAAAAACGGCCCCTTTCCCTCCAGTGTGAAAGCTGGAGGGCTTTCACACTGGAGCGATGCACTGGCAGGACGGTGAAAAAAGTCCTGCTAGCCGCATCTTTGGAGCGGTGAAGGAGCGGTGTATTCACCGCTCCTATACCGCTCCTACCCATTGAAATCAATGGGACACCGCGGCAATACCACCGGGAAAGCGCCGCTGCAGCGGCGCTTTGCGGGCGGGTTAAAACCACCCCGCTAGCGCCCGCAGACCGCCGCTAAAACGACGGTAAAGCGCCGCTAAAAATAGCGGCACTTTACCGCCGACGCCGCTCCCGCTGCAGTGTGAAAGCAGCCTAAGACTGGTCCTAGCATGGTTGCCACAGAAACCAGTAAACACTTGGAACCGCCTACTTTGAACAACATTGAAATGAACCTCCAAGGCGCCAAGAAGATGGCAATGTAAAGCAAAACATGCAGTCCTGTCACTTCAGGGCCTCCCAGCAATGTGATAGTTAGTTGGAAAATTAGATGCGTTATTTATGTCTATTGAAAGCCCCTTTTATGCAGCTAAAAAGTCTCATTCATATGGTAGCTTCTTACTGAGGGGCAGAATGTATTTTCGCGTGTAATTCCAATAATGTTGTGTCAGAAATATCTTCTAACTTTGTGCAAAAACATACATTTTCGTTTTCTTGATTCTTGTACTTGCGGCAAAAAAATGCTCATGAAAAGACTCTGCCTTTCTTTAAAATACCTTGGGGTGTCTGTTTTCCAAAATATGGTTATTTTGTGGCTTCTTCTATTATCCTGGCTAGGGATGAGCCGAACACCCTCCTGTTCGGTTCGCAGCAGAACATGCGATAAGGAAAAAAAAAATCTGTTCAAACACCGTTAGTCTATGGGACACTAACTTGAATAATCAAAAGTGCTATGTTTAAAGGCTTGTATGCAAGTTATTGTCATAAAGTGTTTGGGGACCCAGGTCCTTCACCAGGGGACATGTAGCAATGCAGACATTTTTTTTAAAATGGCTGTTTTTTTGAGAGCAGTGATTTTAATAATGCTTAAAGTGAAACAATAAAAGTGAAATATTCCTTTAAATTTTATACCTGGGGGGTGTCTATAGTATGCCTGTAAAGTGGAGCATGTTTCCCGTGTTTACAACAGTCCCTGCACAAAATTACATTTCTAAAGGAAAAAAAGTAATTTTTAAAGTACTCGCAGCTATTAATGATCTGTCGGGTCTCTGCAATACACATAAGTCATTGAAACAATGGCATGGGATTCCCCCACCATCCATTACCAGGCCCTTTTGGGTCTGGTATGAATATTAAGGGGAACCCCGAACCAAAATTTCAAAAAAGTGAGCGGGGGTCCTCCCAAATTCCATACCAGGCCCTTCAGGTTTGTTATGGATATTAAGGGGAACCCCGCGGCAATTTTTTTTTTTTAAATGACGTGGGGGTAGCGGGAGGACGAGAGTGTGGCCCCCCATCTTGTTCTTCCCCCAATTATTCCGCCGGTCTTCTCGTCCGGCATCTTCCTTCAGCTTCTTCCTCACGTCGTCCTCCGGATGATCCACCCCAATGGGAGGCTCCCACAGTGTGACGCTTCTGTTCTGTGACAGTTCTTGTATAACTGAGGTCAGGGCCACCCGGTGACCCCACCCCCCTCTGACGCACAGGGACTTCCCTATGGCTTTCCCCCTGGTGTCACCCGTTTAACGTGCGTCACTGTCACAGAACAGAAGCGTTGCACTGTGGTGGATCGTCTGGAGAACGAAGCGGGAAAGATGCCGGACGTGAAGACCGGAAGAAGAAGCGGGGAAAGAAGAAGTTGGAGGAAGAAAACCAAAGGAGGACCAGAAGTAGATGGAAGAATCAGCGGGGAAAGAAGATGACATTAATAAAGGAATTGTCAAAAAACGGCTATTGTCTTTTCTCTTTTGCTCATTGACTGACACGGCACCTTTAATCTTGACCTTGGGGTTATATCGTCACCTTCAGGAGAGAGGACTAGACAGAACACACAAAAACAGAAAAACTGTACTGTACCACCCAGGGGGCAGTCCTACTGGCTATAACACCTCACTCTGCTACCAGCAGCTCAGTTTTTTTCTGCCTATTCTAGAAGGACCTGGCTCCCTCTGGGGACCAATAGTCCTTGGATATTTTTCTTTTTCTGTTGTTTTTTTGATTCCTGTGATCTACAATCAACAGCCGAGCTGGGTGACAGGCTGGATAATATAGATCCTGGTAGTCTCCCCAGCCTGGCCATTGAGCGCGTGCAGACCTTAGCTACACGCTGGGTCGGCCACGACATGCCCCGTCTGGTCCAGGGGCGGCCAGTGAGCTATATGCTCTGGGGCACACACATGACTGGGCTACTGCTGTCCGTGACAGTGTGCCGTGACCGACAGCCACCCCATACTGCTCGGTTGATAGGTCTGTCCATGGAATGCGTCTAGCAGTCCCGGCAGGAGGGGTAAGTATGGTTCCACCTGTTTCAGAAGGATGGAGCAGCTGGGCATTCCCTGGGAGGACGAATAGGGTGGGGTCTCTGTCCCTTTCCCTCTTCCCCATGCTAAGGGGCTGCTGTGCGACTGGGCATAGGGGGTGCGGAGCATGTACCTTGCCGGGGGGTCACTGGATCCTGGCAGGGGGCTGCGCTGGGCGGTTGGTGGTCCACTTGTTTTTTCCCTATTTTAGTGCTGTCCTTGGGGTATGTGTGGGCTGAATGTGGGGCCTGGCCTCCACGGGAGCCACAGCCATGTGCTTATCCACAGCCATTTCTTTTCATACATCAGGGGACACAGAGCCATAGTAGTTACTATGTGGGTTATAGGGCCATTGATAGGTAATGGACACTGGCACACCCTAAGGCAAGAAGTGGACTCCCTATATAACCCCTCCCACTACTGGGAGGAGTCCGTTTTTTCGCCAGTGTCTAAGGTGTTGGTCACAAGTAAAGATGGGCTGTGCTGAAGCTCCACTGAAAGCAATCCTTGCTGGGGCTAGCAATACTGACCGGATCCATTCAGAGTGTCCTTTCATGGGCCAAAGGAATGGTACCCAGCCTCGTATCTGTAGAAACAAGGTTTTGCTTGTGAATGGCTTCTCTTTTTAGTAGGGGTGCAACGGATCGTCACCGATCTGTGATCCGAACGGATCACCCTGTTCGGATCAGCACACAACGCAATCTGTAGAGCGAGCCTCGGCCTTAGGAAAGTCTTTGACCTAGCTCCGGAGCGGCGGCCATCTTGGTGCACCCGTCGGCCATTTGCAATGTTTGAAGGCGCGGTCGCTTGTAAACCGGCGCCATAATGATGCCAGTTCCTCTCTCCGATCTGTACAGTGGAGTGGAGAGATCGGATGGCACTACAGATCCAGCCCACAGCACTGCTTTGTGACAATTTCAGTCAGTCATCCCTCCATACTCTGTAATGCCCTGCCCATACTTTGCCATGCCCTACCCATACTTTGCCATACCCTGCCCATACTTGGCAATACTCGGTAATACCCAGCCATACTCGGCGATGCTCAACATATACGAAGGGTTCAAAAGCCACCTGAAACATCCATCTTGCCCAACTGATACTTTCAGCCTCTCCAAGATCGAGAGCCTCCTCAGGTGTAGACAACCCCTTCTCTTACTAGAATAAATAGTATCTTACATCCGAGGGTACTGTTAATGCTCTGGACGGTTCCACAAATCCCGCCCCCGTTTTCCAGGTTATTGTGGGAGCAGAACAGTATGGGCATTTCCAAAAGGGCACAGCCCTCATCTGAGCATATAAACATATTCCAGCTGGACCATGTCTTGGTGTACCGTTCATTTTGATATCGGGCTGTGAGAATTGGGTCCTCCATTTTTTTTGATGTCCTCCACTTTTTTAAGCCACATGCCAATTGTCGGAGGTTGCATGGACTTCCAGCATAAAGGAATACATGCTTTAGTGGCATCTAGTAGGTGGCGGATCAATTATTTTTCATGTCTTACGGGAGATATTGGAGGCATGGAGTAGGAAGAAGGCTGGATCGTCCCGGATGGGGCGTTCAGTGAACTTCTGAACTGTATGTCGGACAATCTTCTAGAACTGCTCCATAATGGGGCAGGTCCAAAAGATGTGAAGAATTGTTCCCCTATCTCCTTGACATCTCCAGCACCGGTCTGAAGACGGAAAGATCTTTTGCAGTTTCGCAGGGGTATTGTACCATCTGGTGACTATTTTGTAATTGGTCTCCTGCATCTTTGTACATATTGAGGATCTGTATGTGAAGTGAAGGATATTTTGTTTTTGGTGTGTCGTAAAGATTCCCATGCTTATAAGCATTGTAGTTGATGGCCATCTGGTGGCATGATCAATAGTTGGTATGTGGCGGACAAGGTATGGGGCAGGACGCCCGCCTCTGAACAATACGTTTCGTAAGAAGTTAAGGTTTGGTCAGAATTTCCAGGTGGAGGCATTGATTTAAGAAAATGATTAAATTAGAGAGCCCTACAGAAATCTAGAGGAAACGGGCCATCGGGACTCATAAGTTTGGTTATGGTAGGCCACTTGCCACCTACGAGAAAGTGGGAGGCTTGGAAGAATCCAGAGGTCCTCAGGGAGCAAAAGATGGGGTCTGTGTACCCAAGGGAGAACTCTGGAGTTCCCAGGATCGGGCGAGTGGGGAATCTGGTGATGTAAGGTGAGAGCGTATGAAGAGACGCACGTGTGCGTGTGGTTGTGCCTATCAGAGGATGGTTTTTCACATCTCCTGGTAATAAGTTATGGCACCAGGGCGATCTGTTCAGGGGTATGTCACATTGGACCTGTTCCAGCCGGGTCCATAGTTTGGTGATGGTTCCAGTCAATAAGTCTGCTCAAGTGGATTGCTTGGTAATATTTGCGCAGGTCTGGTACTGCTAGACCTCCATACTGTTTGGGCAGCGTAAGCTGCTGTTAAATCTAGGCCTTTTATGTGCCCATATGAAATCGAACAGTAGGGCTCTGGTCTGGTCAAAGTAGTGTGAAGGGATTTGGATTGGGAGGGCTTGTAGAAGGTAGAGAAATTTGGGAAGAATGCACATCTTGATGATATTGCATCTACCAAACCATGAATGCAATCCCATGAGCTATTTGGTGAGCAGGGCACGGACTGCTACTAGCAACGGAGGGAAGTTCAGGGCATATACTTGGGACATTGAGGGGAATGTATGTGCCCAGGTACTTCAGGGCTGTGTTTTTTCATTTAAATTTAAAACTGGTTTGAAGAGTTGTGAAGAAATGTGGGGAGACTACCACGCTCATTGCTTTGGACTTATTAAAATAGATTTTCATATTAGTGATGCTGTCATATGTTCTAAATTCTTGTGGGAGATCACCAGGTTAGTAAGAATAAGATGTCGTCCGCATATGCGGCAATCTTCTGTTGTGAGTCTCCCATAGAAACTCCAGTGATGTCCAGGTTGGCACGCACAGTACGCAGGAGAGCTTCCAGTGACAGGGCGAAGAGGAGCCGAGACAATGGGCACCCCTGGCGTGTTCCGTGTTTTTTGTTTTTTTTTTATCACAAAGGGCTCTAAAAGAACACGGTTAACCCAGACACAAGCTGAGGGGTTGGTATAAATTGAATTTATCCAGTTCAGCATCGTGTTACCCAAGCCTATGTGTCTTAAAACGGAAGTCATAAATTGCCAATTCACCCTATCAAAGGCCTTCTCCGCGTCTGTGCTTAGACACATGGAGTCTTATTCTTGTTGACCACATACAGGAGGTTGAGCACTTTAATTGTGTTATCCCTTGCATCTTTGGTTGGGATAAATCTAACCTGATCTAGGTGAATCGAGGAAGGGAGATGGTGTTGGATCCTAGTGGATAGTAATTTCGTAAAGATTCCGCATTGAGTAGTGATAACGCGGTCTATAACTCCCACAAAGAGAGGGCTCTTTCCCCTCATTGGGGATCACCGTAATATGTGCCGAAAGAGTGTCTCGCGGGAATGTTCAGTCGGAGCCTAGTGAGTTGAATAATTTGTGCATAAATTCCCTGAGGGATGGTAATAAAATTTTGTAATATTGAGCAGTAAACCCATCCAGGCCCAGGGCTTTCCGTAACTTAGTTGCTCCTACCGCTGTTTGTATCTCCTCTATGGTAATCGGCTTGTCCAGTAACTTGCGCAACTCTGCAGATAGCTTGGGCATGCCAGAATTGATCGAGTGGTTCTCAATTTGGGGTTGTGGGGAAGGTGATGTCTGTAGGTTGTACAGGGATGCTTAGAATTCTTTCATTTCTCCTGCTATATTTTGTGGGAGTGTGACCTTCTGGCCTGGAGGTGTCATAATGTGAGGTACGTAGTTTGCAAGTACCTGTTTCAGTGATTTGGCCAAGAGTCTACCACATTTTTCCGATTCATACAATACCCGTCGGTAGACCTGTATCGCTGCTCTAGCACAGAATTGCATTAAATCAGTAATTTTGGTACGTAAGAGCAGAATCTCCACCTCTCCGGAAGGGGTCTGGGCATGTTTGTGTCTGGCTTCAGCTAGGTGTAGGTCACTGAGAAGCGATGTCATCTGTGCAGTGCATTGCCTCTTAATGCGTGCTGTATGTTTAATTAGAACTCAGCGGATAACCGTTTTGTGGGCCTCCCATATGAAACCAGGGTTGCTGTCAGGGGTGGTGTTGGTACTAAAATAAGAGTTCTCCGACTATGTCTCTAAGCACCTCCTCATCTTGTAACAGACTTTCGTTCAATCTCCAGGTCCTCGTTCTGGAGGTGAGGTTGTCAGGCAGGGAATAGAATAGTAAGACAGGGGCATGGTCGGACCACATGATAGACCCAATTGAGGAATCTCGAATGGCGTGCAGTTGGGCATGAGGGATTAAAAAGTAGTCAATCCTTGAATACTGTTTGAGGCGTAGAGTAAAAGGTATAGTCCCTTTCAGTCGGATGGAGGAGTCTCCATGCATCGATCAACTGTGCCTTGTGTAGGGAGCGTGCAATGCGTTTCCTGGTGCTGGGTGTAATTGAGGAGTGTCCCGAGGCGGTATCCTCAGCCAGGATTAGTGGTACATTCAAATCGCCCCCTAATATCAGTTGGCCTCTAGCGTGCTCCAGTAGGGTATCTAGGGTCCTTGTGATGAAATGATCTTGGTGACAGGCACATAGATATTCGCTACCGTTACTTCTACACCTCCAATCATTCCCCTGAGGAACAAGTATATCTGCCTTCCTGATTTCATATCCACACAATTCCAAGGGACATTGCGAGAAATAAGTATACATGCTCCCTGAGATTTAGCAGTTCACTCGTAGAGTGGTACACCATTGGATAGAATTTGTTTTTCAATATGGGCAGGCTACCTCCTTTGAAATGCATGTCATGGATCAGCGCCAGGTCAATCCTGAGACGGCGCAGATCCTGCAACAGCATGCGTCTCTTCTCGGGTACATTTAGTCCCTTCGCGTTTAATGAGAGCAGATTCACTGCCTCCATGGCCCCCGCGTATAGGCAAGGGACAGGGATCTGGTTGTAGATGTGGGGGTGAGGGAAATAAAAAGGGGAAATAAGTTGGCGGAGAACAGTAGAGCTAGAAGAAAGAGAGGGATATAAAAAAAGGGAAGGGGAAGCCGCAAAGTTCAAGAACCTTTGGGGTTTATTTACTATGGCCACTGGGGGTGGGCACTTTTCGGTGACCTCCCTCTGGGCGACTAAGCAATTTGCTTTATACGCTCAGCTTCTTTAAGCTATATGAGTGCGTGGTCCTATTGGGGGGGGGGGGGGAAGCTGAACATAGTCGGGGAGGAGGGGGGGCCCAGCATTCGCTAGCCATTCTATATGATTACTTGAAAGAGAATATATCATTAATACCACCCTTATCTAATTACTCTATTCTACTGTACCTCATCTTTAAATACCCACCACAGGACAAGAGAGAAAAAAAAATTCTTTTTTTTTTTTTTTTTTTATAAATGGGGGGGGGGGGGTGTGTTTTAGACTTCCACTTATTCAGTGTCTCCGTGGCTCTCCCTTACTTTTAATATTAACTCATTTTATATACCATTGTGATTATGTACAAGGAGGCGAGGAAAAAGGGAAATTATTCCCTCCTCCCTCTTTATTTTAGGATTTTCGTTCTGTGCGTGTTCCTATTTATCCATTATTGCCCGGTAAATTCAACATTTTCCAACCACAAAATTTATCTTGTGTAAAAACAAAAAAAGAAGAAAATTCCCTGATTGGTGTATTTATTAGTGTAGTTTCCCTTCTCCCTCCATCTCACGTCTCTCCCAATGCATGCAGACAAAAAAAGAAAAACTTTTTTTATATATAATTTCATTCATTCCCCTTCCCCCTCTCACCCCCCACCCCACTAGCAAGTCCTCTTCTGGAGAGAAAGCCGTCTCTCTAATGCCAATATCTGTTGGACTTCTGTAGAGGTAGTGCTCACTCCTATTTTAATGTCTTGGGAGGTCTGTGCTGACTGTACTGTCTGTATAGTTTTTGCTTTAATCCCCTGACCTCGTGTATCCGACACCTTAATCCCGGAGCCACGTCTATTTGCCGTTTTTGAAGTACTGATCAATATCAGCCTGAGCTTCTCCTATTTTAGCTGTCTTAGCTGCTTTACTTGAGGTTTTTGTCTCCCTTTGCTTTTGTGTTTGCATACCGTTATGGTGTAGAAAAGACAGATGGGCTCAGCTATTCCCGTGAAGCCGCAGTTCTCTCCACAGATATCCTTTGGGGTCAACCGCAGCAATCTCCACCAGCCTACAGCTCTGAGGGAGTGTGGGGCTGGAATAGTAGCGATAGTAAACCAGTGTTTGACAGGAGTGATACACAGGAATCAATACAATAGTATCGTTTTTGTTTTCGTAGGGAGATATTCCATGCAGTAAACAGCAGGTACTTTCAGCTCAACAGGACCTATGACTCAGCCCTTACTGCAGCGTCGGAGAACTGATCCTCTCCACGGTTGACTCCAGTAGATCGCAGGTCACTCCAACAGCTTGCGGCTTTCAAGGGGAGTATCAGGATGCTTTGATCAGGGTCCGCAGCGTGTCCCGTCTCCGCTAAGTCCAAAGTTAACACTCATGGCCCCAGTAGCTAGTTCAAGTCTCAGCGGATCCAGTCGGCTCCGTGGATGCAGTAAGCAGCCGGCACTTCCAAAAGGACGAGACCCACTTCCAGCTGCCCAATGCAATGTCAGGTTGCTGAACTCAATCAGTGTTTGACGGGAGCGCTATTGGATACTCTGAGCTGGTATCATTCTCTTAGAGATAGAGAATGCCGTTTGTTCTTCAGGCAGTTTTTAGTTCAGGTGTATGGCATCTCAAATTAGATCGGTTAAGGCAGCGGAGGAGCAGGCGCTCCTCTTACACATGTCCCCACTCAGCCATGTCCACCGATCTGTGAGTTTTTTGATCCACTGCACCCCTACTTTTTAGAGAGCTGGACCCTGGGATCCAGTACTTTCTGGTAGTAAGGCCATAAAGTTTTACTGGTAGGGTGCTGTTGCAGGTCTAGGATTGTAGGTAACCTCTAGGTTCCCCTGTTCCTGAAGGTTTCGGAGCCCACCGTGAAGGGTAAGGTTTGGGTTTATCTCAGATAACCCTGCAGCGAGGAAAGGCAAGTGGAGATTTTCTTAGGAATTTCTCCTTTTTAAGTTATGTTGTCATGCCTATGTGTCACCACTAGGGGGCTGTATTGAGCACTCACCGCCTGATGCTGGAAACAGCGCTGTGTCAGAAGTCTTCATTTCCTCCTCTTCTCCGGCCACAACAAGCAGTCCTCCGGTAAGAAAAAGGGGGACTAGTTCTCCTGCGCCCTCAATGTTGAAATTAACCCCTTCGGGGGACCGATATGCTGAAAGCATTCCTTTTTTTAAAACCAATCGCATGGCCGCTCAGCGGTGGTTTTTACCCCCCACCTCCATATCAGCCATTTGCAAGGTGCCTGAAGTCCGCCAGGGCTAACTGCGTCAGATGCCGGCCGCACGTGGAGGACGTTTTTAAAGCACTGTGTGTAGCTGCTGCTGGCCATCGAGGGAAACGAGCAGGAGGTGGCTTACTTTCAGGTTGGTGACGCAGGCATTTCCTTTTGACACATTATTTCTTTACCAGGCTGGGTATTAATAGCATAGCAGCTTATAGCGCTAGGCTATAACCTAGCAGTGTACATTCTTTTTGGTAGTGCCTCTGCTTCATGTTATGAGTGGAAAAGGACCAGGAACTCTTCTAAAAGGTTCTAAAGGGTCAACTAAGTCCATTTCCAAAAGAATGTCATCATCCTCTGAGAGTGATGAGGCTGGTCAGATTGAGCCGTCAGGGGAGACTGACTGTTGCAGCTGCACTAGACGTGTCTGTATGTCGCACAGGTGTTTTTTTTTGTTTTTTTTTTCTACCATTTGTAATTTGGAAAAGAAGATTGATGCTATGATATCTCTCCATAGTGGGTTTAAACATGGCAGATCCCCACCCAGTGCTCAGGACCCTCTTATTGAGGTGCAAGGGTCAGGGGATCAGGAAGATCTTCCAAAAGATTTGGAAGATACTAATATATCCTCTTCTGAGGATCCTAATATAGAGGTAGTAGCATCACAAGACGGGTTGCTAGTGCACCCTTACTAGTTTGGCTCGTTCAAACCTTTTTTGCTGCCTGCAGTGCAGGCTCTTGATGAACCCAGGTTTGGGATCCTTAAAACCTCCCCCATGTGGGGATACTTTTCCCATCATTTATGGCTAAAAAAAGCTTATGTATTCTGAATGGCTGAAAAATTGGTCAGCCAAAGCACCGTGTAAAAAAACGCTTGGCCAGTTCCCCCTTCATGGTGAACGGCTATTGGAGACGATCTGGATAAAATACATCCAAAGGATCTCTAATGGGGAAAAGCTCTCTTTTACCAGTAAAGAAGTTGTTCAAACATTTCTCCTTTTAAGCATGCTTCCTCATCTGTATCAGGGGCATCAGCCTCTAGGCAGTCTCGACAGCCTCAACCATCAGGTTCAAGGGGAAGACCCCAAGGCAGCACCAGGGTCAAAAGATCTTGGGGCAGAAAGCCCACAAAGCAGAATGCTAAAGCCTCCTTATGAAGGGGCACCCCCGCTCGCTCGGATGGGGGGGGGGAACGCTTCTGCAATTTTCAAAGATCTAGCAGGAACAATGTCAACAAAACAACAAAATCCTGCGAGCCTTAAAGAACCCCCTATCTATCTGCCACTAACAAGCTGCAAACGTTAAACACGTCTCATACACAAGAATATAATAATGTGCATAAAATAGTAAACATACAACTGGTGTAAAGTGCAAGTGCAAAATATAGCAAAACAAATAATGTGCACAAAATCTGTAAACGCACAACTAAATATAAAGTGCACAAGTGCCAATAAAACTGTCAGGTTATATGGACCCCTTAGTTACAAGGTGCCATACACAATAACACACCAGGAAATAAAATGTCAATAATAATATTAGATGAAAAAAGTGCTAAATGCATACATATGTGATAGCAAACATGTATAAATAAAAAACTTATAAAAAGGGGCAAGTGCATAAACCATACAGGTTTGCTATCACATATGTATGCATTTAGCACTTTTTTCATCTATTATTATTATTATTGATATTTTATTTCCTGGTGTGTTATTGTGCATGGCACCTTGTAACTCTAAGGGTTCCATATAACCTCACTTGTGCACTTTATATTTAGTTGTGTGTTTTATTTGTGCATTTACAGATTTTGTGCACATTATTTTGCTATATTTTGCACTTGCACTTTACACCAGTTGTATATTTACTATTTTATGCACATTATTATATTCTTGTGGATCTAGAACTATAGATTAAGATATAGATTATTCAGTGCATAGCCATTCCAGCTCAGCGTATATTCAATTTAGGAACAAGACAGATGGGCGGCTTCTTCAGTTTCTCTAGGTTACAAACTAGAGTTCAGAGAATTTCCATCTCCTCGTTTTCTAAGTTCAAATGTTCCCAAGGATCCAGGGAAAAAGAAGTCTATCACCCAGTTGGTGATATCAGAGGTTCCCTTAGAGGAACCGGGCACAAGTTTTCATTAAAATCTTTTCACGGTTCCAAAACCAAACGGAGAGGTAAGACCCATTCTAGATCTCAAAGATCTGAATCGGCACTTAAATATACGATTCTTTTGCATGGATTCAAGCCGATCGGTGGTTCCATCCTGCAAGGATGGGAGTTTTTGGCTTCAATCGATCAAAGATGCATATCTCCACGTGCCAATATTTCCCGCTCACCAGAAATTTCTGCGCTTCGAAATAGAAAATCATCATTTTCAGTTTGTGGCCCTGCCATTCGGTCTAGCTACAGCACCACTTGTGTTCTAAAAAATGTTGGCACCTCCTATAGCCAGATTAAGGGCTCAAGGCATACCGGTCCTAGCCTATTTAGACTATCTACTTTTATAAGATCATTCAGTCTCGGGTCTAAACCAGAAGTCTGATCACAGCTGTAAACTACCTGGAATCTCTGGGTTGGATACTCAACCTAGAAGAATCCTCCTTAAATCCATCAAGGAGATTACAGTACTTGGGGCTGGTCATAGATACCATACAGAAGAAGATATTTTTACCCCAGACAAGAATCCGTTCCATTATAGGGCTAATTCAACTTATTAAAACAAAGAAAAATCCTTCCATTCGGCTGTGCATGAGATTGTTGGGGAAAATGGTGGCCTCCTTCGAGGCCGTCCCTTACGCGCAGTTTCACCCAAGACTGCTACAAAACACCATCCTGTCGGTCTGGAACAAAAAGATTCAGGCTTTGGATTTTCCAATACGCTTGGCTCCCGACATACGTCGGAGCCTAAATTGGTGGTTGATATCCAGCAACCTCCAAAAGGGGAAATCTTTTCTGCCAGTATCCTGGAAAGTGAACAGATGCCAGCCTTCTAGGCAGTCCTGGAAGAAGATTGCCGGGGGAGATGGTCCAAGTTAGAGAGGACCTTGCCTATCAACATTTTGGAGATTCGGGCAGTATGTCTGACTAGAATCTTGGACGGTCAGACTACGGGATTGTCCTCTCAGGATTCAATCCAACAATGCCATGGCTGTGGCTTACATCAATCGCCAGGGGGGCAGAAGAAGTCATGCAGCCCAAAAGAGGTGAATCATGTTCTAGCTTGGGCAGAACACAGCATTCTTTGCCTATCAGCAATTTTCATTCCAGGAATAGAAAATATGGCAGGCAGACTACTTGAGTCGCCAACAATTATTTCTGAGGGAATGGTCTCTTCACCCCGACATCTTCCTAGCGATATGTCAGAAATGGGGTATTCCAGACGTGGACTTGTTCGCGTCCAGATTCAACAACAAAGTCCACAACTTTGTGTCGAACGAGGGATCCACTAGCAATGCGAAACAGACGCATTAGTCTTCCCATGGGGTCAGTCTTCACTGATCTATAAGTTTCCTCCAGTTCTGCTACTTCCATGTCTTATGTAATGCCCCAGCGTGGCCCAGAAGATCTTGGTTTGTCGAGATCATAAAGATGGCGCTAGGAGTCCCTAGGACTCTGCCATTATGGCCAGACCTTTTCGCACAAGGTCTGGTATTCTATCCTACCTTACAGACTCTAAATTTAACGGTTTGGCTATTGAAACCCACTTTATAAAGGATCGTGGGTTATCATCTTCAGTAGTGTCTACTTTCATTAATGCCAGGAATCCGGCTTCCAGAATCATTTACTATAGAGTCTGGAAGGCATATGTTTCTTGGTGTGGATCCAGGGTTTGGCACCCCAGGAAGTATGTCATAGGTAGGATCCTTGATTTCCTGCAAATAAGATTAAAAATAAAGCTGGCCTTGAGTACCATCAGGGGCCAAATCTTGGCATTGTCAGTATTTTTTTCAATGGCCGCTTGCTTCCCACTCTCTGGTGCGTAGCTTTATTCAGGGGGTAACACGGCTTAATCCCCTATCAAGGCACCTCTAAATCCTTAGGATTTAAATTTGGTCTTATCAAATTTGCAGGATCAGCCTTTTGAGTTTTTAGGGGAAATTCCCTTGGTTGTTTTGACAAGAGAGAATCTTTTTGGTTGCCATTTCTTCTGCTAGAAGAGTATCGGAACTAGCGGCTCTGTCTTGTAAAGAGCCGTATTTGATATGCATAAGGATAAGGTCGTTTTGCGTCCTCATCCTGAATTCCTACCAAAAGTGGTGACAGATTTTCATTTAAACCAAGATATTACTCTTCCTTTCTTACCAGAGCCTCAATCTAGGGAAGAGAAGGCACTACATTCCCTTGATGTAGTAAGTGTGATCAGAGCCTATTTAAAGGCGACCGCTCAGGTTTGCACAACTTGTTTGACTTGTTTGTACTGCCAGAAGGTCCAAAATGGGGACAGGCAGCATCAAAATCTACTATTCTCCAAATGGATTTGTCAAGTGATTGATCAAGCTTACGGCTTAAAGATGATGATTCCTCCTTTTTATGTTAAAGCACACTAAACCAGGGTGATTAGTGTCTCTTGGGCGGTGCATCATCAGGCCTCTATGGCTCAGATCTGTAAGGCCGCAACTTGGTCTTCAGTTCATACGTTTACCAGATTTTATCAAATTGATGTTAAAGGTCACAAGGATATTACCTTTGGGTGCAGTGTACTGCAGGCTGCAGTATGAGTCCTCTGACCTCCTTTTTGCCCTACTTTTTTTTTTGTCTCCTTCCCTTCAGTTGCTATTGCTATGGGACATCCCACATAGTAACTACTATGGCTCTGTGTCCCCAGATGTATGAAAAGAAAACAGGATTTTTAATACAGCTTATCTGTAAAATACTTTTCTTTGATGTACATCAGGGGACACAGAGGTCCCTCCCTGCTTGGTATACACTTGTATTGCTTGGCTACAAAACTGAGAACTTCCAGTAGTGGGGTGGGTTCTATAGGGAGTGCACTTCTTGCCTTAGGGCGTGCCAGTGTCCTTCACCTATCAGTGGCCCTATAACCCACATAGTAACTACTATGGCTCTGTGTCCCATGATGTACATCAAAGAAAAGGATTTTACAGGTAAGCTGTATTAAAAATCCTGTTCTTCTTGGAGTCCTGTGGCCATTTTTCTGGCTGTTGTGGGTGCTTTTGCTGAGGAAGCTGGTGGCCATTTTTGAGTACCCTCAGAACTGTTATACTCTAGAGCTGGGCACTGGTTAAACCTAGGAACAGCGTGATTTTGACACAGGACACCTCGTGGCAGACAGAGGGGAGCGGACGGTGGCAGCACAGCGCAGTACCTGGGTCTGGGGGGCGAGTCCTGCGGGAGGCCCCTCAGTCTGTGGCAGCTAGGAGGGTGGGCTTTTTTTGTGACTTGCCTAAGGTCCCCAAGGGTGACAGGCGAGCGTGGACCAGTATGGCGTCAGAAGCTGGCGCTTCTTCCCCAGATATCCCTATTATAGCAACCGGTTCTCCTGCACCTGCGGTGCCTATGGACGCTCTGTGGGCAGTCCTGGAATCTTTTGTTGCCAGGGTAGAGGTTGGCATGCGGGCACAAGAGGGTTAACCCCCCCCCCCCCCCCGTGCTCTGGGTAGAGCTCTGATTCAGACTCTGGTCCCACTGTGGCAGGTGCCCACTGTTCTGATGTTTCAGAGGATGTGGACCGGGACAGTGAGGCTGACTCCGTATCCGGGTCAGCGCAGGAAAAAGCACTAGTAGGAGCACTTATTACAGCAAGTGGGATACCTTATAGAGGATACGGTGGGGGTATCTGCAGAGGTGTCGGTCCCTTTTGGGTCCCACAAGCCGGCCCGCACTGCTAAGGTCTTTCCGCATTTAACTTATTTTGATAAGTTTATTTACAAGGAGTGGGGAAGCCCGCAGTGGGTCTTTTCAGTCCTGAGACGGATGGCGGTGTGTTACCCCTTTGAGGCGAGTTTCCTGAAAAAATTGACATCGCCTCCGGTTGTTGACCCCCCCCCCCCCCCACTACGGTGGAAGGGTCCCCATCTTTCAAGGATCCTGCCGACAGAAGAGCCCAGGCGGTTGCTCAGTCCATGTTTACGATGGTGGGGGTCAGCATTGCGGACAGTGTTAGACTCTTACTGAATGGGCTAAGCTGTTGCACTCCAAGTTGGAGAAGGAACAGGTTTCCCCGGTCTGTGTGGAACTGGCAGACCAGTTGGTGCAGGGCCTTAAGTATGTTTGTGATGCGGCCCTGGATACGGCCCCTTTGCTTTCTAGAGCCTCGGTATCGGCAGTAGTGCTGCATCGCCTGATTTGGCTTAAATGCTGGTCTGTGGACCAGGCATCTAAGAAAGCGCTGGTGGATTTGCCTTTCCACGGTGAGAAGCTATTTGGAGCCTCGCTGGATAACATTAACCACTTAACAACCGCCCCATAGCCGAATGACGGCTACAGGGCGGTTTCTTAACCCTGAGAGGACGTCCTATGACGTCCTCCCAGAATTCCACTCTCGAGCATCCGTGACCATCGCGCATCACGGTAAACGGCCGCTCATCACTGCCATTTACCACGTGATCGCTCTGTCAAATGACAGAGTGATCACTTGTAAACAAACTGATTGGTACAGCGGAGGGGGAAGAGATCGGTGTCAGCAGCGCTGTGGGCTGCATCTGCAGTGCCCACATCGCTGCTCACCAAATTTAACCCCTCAATACTCTGCCAATACTCTGTGATACCCTGCAATACCCAGCCATACTCGGTGATACCCAGCCATACTCGGTGATACCCAGCCATACTCGGTGATACCCAGCCATACTCGGTGATACCCAGCCATACTCGGTGATACCCAGCCATACTCTGTGATACCCTGCAATACCCAGCCATAGACGTCCCCCCCCCCCCCCCTCCTGCCGCCCTCTGGGGCTTCTACCGACTCGCCAATACGATCAAAGCCAGAATCCTTTTTTTTTTTTTTTTCAGGCTACCCAGCCTAGAGGTGAGATGCAGGGTCTTATTGACCCCATATCTCACTGTAAAGAGGACCTGTCATGCCATATTCCTATTACAAGGGATGTTTACATTCCTTGTAATAGGAATAAAAGTGATCAAAAAATTTATTTTTGGGGAAGAAAATGTCAAACTAAAATAAATTAAAATGAACAATAAAAATAAAAATGTAAAGCGCCCCTGTCCCCATGTGCTGGCATGCAGAAGCGAACGCATACGCAAATCCCGCCCACATATGAAAACTGTGTTAAAACCACACATGTGAGATATCACTGCGAACGTTGGCGCGAGAGCAATAATTCTACCCTAGACCTCCTCTAACTCAAAACATGTAACCAGTAAAAAAATTTAAAGCGTCGCCTATGGGGATTTTTAAGTAGCGACGTTTGGCGCCATTCCACGAGCGTGTGCAATTTTGAAGAGTGACATGTTGGGTATCTATTTACTCAGCATAACTTCATAATTCACATTATGCAAAAATTGGGCTAACTGCTATTTTTGTTTTTTTATGCACAAAACTTTTTTTTTCCAAAAAAAGCTTTCGAAAAATTGCTGCGCAAATTCCTGTGTGAGATAAAAAGTTGCAACGACCACCATTGTATTCTCTAGGGTGTTTGCTAAAAAACATATATAATGTTTTGGGGTTCTATGTAATTTTCTAGCAAATAAATCATGATTTTTACATGTAGGAGAGAAATGTCAGAATTGTCCTGGGTGCTCCAAAACGCCTGATGGTGCTTCCTGCATGTTGGGCCTCTGTATGTGGCCACGCTGTGTAAAAGTCTCACACATGTGGTATCGCCGTACTCGGGAGTAATAGCAGAATGTGTATTGGGGTGTAATTTGTGGTATGCATTTGCTGTGTGTGAGACATAAACTGATATGACAATTTTGTGAAAAAAGAAAAAGTTAAAAAAAAAAACTTGATTTTGCAAAGAATTGTGGGAAAAAATGACAACTTCAAAAAACTCATCATGCCTCTTTCTAAATACCTTGGAATATCTTCTTTCCAAAAAGGGGTCATTTGGGGGGTATTTGTACTTTTATGACATGTTAGGGTCTCAAGAAATGATAGGCCATCAGTTCTTCGGGTGTGATCAATTTTCAGATATTGGCACTATAGCTTGTGGACTCTATAACTTTCACAAAGACCAAATAATATCCACCAATTTGTACTTATTTTTACCAAAGATATGTAGTGGTATACATTTTGGGCAAAATGTATGAGAAAAATTACTAATCTGCTAAATTTTATAACAAACGAAGAAAAATTCATTTTTTTACAGAATTTTCTGTCTTTTTTCTTATATAGCACAAAAAATAAAAAACCCAGCGGTGATTAAATACCACCAAAAGAAAGCTCTATTTGTGTGGGGAAAAAAAGGACAAAATTTTCATATGGGTACAGTGTTGCAAGACTGAGTAATTGTCATTCAAAATGTGAGAGCACCGAAAGCTGAAAATTGGTCTGGTTATTAAGGGTGTTAAGAATGTTACTGGGGTAAAGAGTACTTTGCTCCCACAGCCCAGAAGGGTAAGGAGCCATGCCGTAAGCAGGGGCAATCCTTTTTCTGTTCAGAAGCGGATTTTGCGTCCGCATCGGCAGGTAAGTGTTCCCAGTCCGTAATGGACTGTGGGGGAATCCCATGCTTTTTTTTATTTTTTTTTATTATTTACTTTTATGTGTATTACAGAGACCTGGCAATTCATTAACCACTTAACCTCCTCCCACCCGCCCTATAGCCGAATGACGGCCTTAGAGCGGGCGGGTTCCTTCGCCTGGCCGTCCCTGGACGGCCTGGTGTTTACTTCCGCAATGCGCGCCGCCGGGGGCGCGCATCGCGGAAGTATTGTATTCGCCGTGTCTCCCGGAGACAGGCAAATACAGATCGCCGTGAACTGCCAATCAAAGCGGCCGTTCACAGCGCGATCGCAGCTGCCAATGGGAGATGATCTCATATGTAAACATATGAGATCATCTCCCATTGGAGTGTCTCTCCCTCCTCACACAGAGACAGCGTGTGAGGAGGGAGAGCGATCTGTGTGTCAGCCCCAGTGCCATCTGTCAGCCCCAGTGCCATCTGCCAGTAGTGCCTGCCGTCAGCCCCAGTGCCACCTGTCAGTGCCAGCGCCACCTGCCAGCCCCAGTGCCGCCCGTCAGCCCCAGTGCCGTCCGTGCCGTCAGCCCCAGTGCCACCTGCCAGTGCCACCTGCCAGCGCTAGTGCCATCCGTCAGCGCCAGTGCCAGTGCCATCCGTCAGTGCCAGTGCCACCTGCCACCACCAGTGCCACCTGCCAGTGCCATCCGTCAGCCCCAGTGCCGCCAGTGCCACCTGCCAGTGCCACCTGCCAGCACCACCTGCCAGTGCCATCCGTCAGCCCCAGTGCCGTCAGCCCCAGTGCCGCCAGTGCCATCTGCCAGCCCCATTTGCCAGAGCAATTAGCCAGAGAAAATAGCCAGCACCATCTGCCAGTGCCAGCCCCAGCCCCATCTGCCAGCCCCATCTGCCTCCAGTGCCATCTGCCTCCAGTGCCACGTGTCGTCAGTGCCACGTGGGGTCACTTTGTGGGCATTTCCATTGTCCTGGTGCTCCAGGGCCTTCAAAACTGTAATAGGTGGTTGAGACATAAGATGTGTAATTTATGCTCCTAGAACGCCTGATGGTGCTATTTCAATATTGGGCCTCTGTATGTGGCCAGGCTGTGTAAAAGTCTCACACATTTGGTATCGTTATACTCAGGAGGAGTAGTAGAACGTATTTTGGGGTGTCATTTTTGCTATGTACATGCTATGTGTTGGAAATATCTTATAAATGGACAACTTTGCGTAAAAAAAATGCGTTTTCATTTTTTTTCCACATTTTCCCAAAACGTCTGGAAAAAAAATGAACCATTCAAACGACTCATTATGCCTCATGGATTATACGTTGGGGTGTTAGCTTTCCAAAATGGGGTCACTTTGTGGGCATTTCCATTGTTCTGGTGCTCCAGGGCCTTCAAAAATGTAATAGGTGGTTGAGAAATGAAATGTGTAATTTATGCTCCTAGAACGCCTGATGGTGCTATTTCAATATTGGGCCTCTGTATGTGGCCAGGCTGTGTAAAAGTCTCACACATTTGGTATCGTAATACTCAGGAGTAGCAGAACGTATTTTGGGGTGTTATTTGTGGTATACACATGCCATGTGAGAGAAATAACCTATTGCATTGAAAATTTTGTGAGAAAAAAATAAATAAAAAATCTTAATTTTGCAAAGAATTGTGGTAAAAAGAGGACATCAAAAACCTCACCATGCATCTTAGTAAATACCTTGGAATGTCTACTTTCAAAAAAGGGGTCATTTGGGGGGTATTTGTACTTTCCTGACTTGTTCGGGTCGCAAGAAATGAGATAGGCCACCAGTACATCAGGTGTGATCAATTTTGTGCGATTCGCACCACAGCTTGTAGACTCTCTAACTTTCACAAAGACCAAATAATATCCACTAATTTGGGTTATTTTTACCAAAGATATGTAACAGTATAAATTGTGGCCAAAATTTATGGAAAAAAAATAATTTGCAAAATTTTATCACAGAAACAAAGAATTATGCGTTTTTTTTTCAAAATTTTCGGTCTTTTTTCATTTATAGCGCAAAAAATAAAAACCCCAGAGGTGATCAAATACCACCAAAAGAAAGCTCTATTTGTGGGAAAAAAAGGACACAAAATTCATTTGGGTACAGTGTTGCATGACTGAGTAATTGTCATTCAAAGTGTGAGAGCACCAAAAGCTGAAAATTGGTCTGGTCAGGAAGGGTGTTTAAGTGCCCAGTAAGCAAGTGGTTAAGGACCGCCGTATTGCCATTGTACGTCATCACAATGGCACAGGCAGGCACAAGCACGTACATGTACGTGCCTGCCTTCCAGCGGGTGGGGGGTCCGATCGGACCCCCTCCCGCTGAATACGGCGGTCCGGTTCGCTCCAGGAGCGATCCGTGATGAGGGGATGGCCGTTGGTTTCTGGCCACCCCCTCTGGATCGCTCCTGGCCAATGAGAAGCTTCCTCTCACTGTGTATTGTTTACACAGGAAGGAGGAAGTGATGTCATTCTCCTCGGGGCGGTCTTTTTGACCGGACTACGAGGAGAAGACTAAAAGTAAGTGTGCACCAACACTACACTGACATGTAGGTACACACAGGCACACACCCCCCCCCGATCGCCCCCCCCCCCCCCAGTCACAGTGTCACTGATTGTATTGATCATTTCTTTACTGATCACTGCATTCAGTGTCAGTTGTAACAGTTAAAACTGTCAGGGCAGTTAGTGTTAGGTCCAGGGTAGCCCCTATCACCCCCCAATAAAGATTTAACCCCCTGATTGCCCCCAGAGTTAACCCTTTCACCCCTTTTGCCAGTGTCACTAAGCCATCATTTTTCTGATCGCTGCATTAGTGTCGCTAGTGTTGCTAGGTAGCTAGTTATTTTTTTAGGTTCACCGCCAGGTTTTTATAGAGCTAGGTACCCCCGTATACTACCCAATAATGGTTTTAACCCCCTGATTGCCCCTAGTTAACCCTTTCACCCCTTTTGCCAGTGTCACTAAGCGATCATTTTTCTGATCGCTGCATTAGTGTCGCTAGGTAGCTAGTTTTTTTTTTTTTAGGTTCACCGCCAGGTTTTTATAGCGCTAGGTACCCCGATATACTACCCAATAATGGTTTTAACCCCCTGATTGCCCCTAGTTAACCCTTTCACCCCCTTTTGCCAGTGTCACTAAGCGATCGTTTTTCTGATCGCTGCATTAGTGTCACTAGTGTCGTTAGGTAGCTAGTTATTTTTTTTAGGTTCACCGCCAGGTTTTTATAGCGCTAGGTACCCCGATATACTACCCAATAATGGTTTTAACCCCCTGATTGCCCCTAGTTAACCCTTTCACCAGCGATCACAGTATAAGTGTCACTGGTGACGCTGGTTAGCCAGTTAGTTATTTAGGTTCCCCGTCAGGTTTTTTATATAGCGCCAGGGACCCCCATATACTACCTAATAAAAATTTGAACCCCCTGATTTCCCCTAGTTAACCCTTTCACCACTGATCACCGTATAAGTGTTACGGGAGACTCTGGTTAGTTTGCTTTTTATAGCATCAGGGCACCCACCATTTATTACCCAATAAAGGTTTAACCCCCTGTTCACCCGGCGGGTGATATCAATTAGGTTTTAGGGTCAGGGTCTGCGTCGCCCCAGGCAGCGCTAGGTTAGTGCCAGTACCGCTAACACCCACATGCAAAGCATAAACCTCCCGTAGTGTTATAGAATCTGAACAGATCAATATCTGATCTGATCAGATCTATACTAGCGTCCCCAGCAGTTCAGGGTTCCAAAAAAACGCATTGTTAGCGGGATCAGCCCAGATACCTGCTAGCACCTGCGTTTTGCTCTTCTGCCCAGCCCACCCAAGTGCAGTATCGATCGATCACGGTCACTTACAAAACACTAAACACATAACTGCAGCGATCGCAGAGTCAGGCCTGATCCCTGCGATCGCTAACAGTTTTTTTGGTAGCATTTTATATTTAAATCCGGAAGGCAGTGCTTGGTTTTCGGGGTCCCGTACGTGGCTAGGCTCCCAAAAAGTCCCCCACATGTGGTATCCCCATACTCGGGAGAAGCAGCAGAATTTATTTTGGGGTGTAATTTGACTTATGCCCATAGCATGTGTGAGCAATATATCATTTAGTGACAACTTTGTGCAAAAAAAAAAAGTTTGTAATATTCCCGCAACTTGTGGCAAAATATAAAATATTCCATGGACTCAACATGCCTCTCAGTAAATAGCTTGGGGTGTCTACTTTCCAAAATGGGGTAATTTTGGGGGGTTTTGTGCTATTTTGGCATTTTATGGTCTTCGAAACTGTGATAGGTAGTGAGGAGTGAAATCAAAAATTTGCACCCTTAGAAATCCTGAAGGTGGTGATTGGTTTTCGGGGTGTCGTGCGCGACTAGACTCCCAAAAAGTCCCACACGTGTGGTATCCCCATACTCGGGAGAAGTAGCGGAATATATTTTGGGGTGCAATTCCACATATAACCATGGCATGTGTGAGCAATATATAATTTAGTGACAACTTTTTGTAAATTTTTTTTTTATTTTTTTTTTTTTGTCATTATTCAATCCCTTAGGACAAAAAAATTAAATATTCAATGGGTTCAACATACCCATCAGCAATTTCCTTGGGGTGTCTACTTTTCAAAATGGGGTCATTTGGGGGGGGGGGGGGGTTGTACTGCCCTGCCATTTTAGCACCTCAAGAAATGAGATAGGCAGTCATAAATTAAAAGCTGTGTAAATTCCAGAAAATGTACTCTAGTTTGTAGACGCTATAACTTTTGCGCAAACCAAAAAATATACGCTTATTGACATTTTTTTTTTACTAAAGACATGTGGCTGAATAAATTTTGCCCTCAATGCATGACTAAAATTTAGTTTATTTGATTTTTCTTATAACAAAAAGAAGAAAATATCTTTTTTTTTTCAAAATTTTCGCTCTTTTTCCATTTATATCGCAAAAAAATAAAAATCACAGAGGCAATCAAATACCATCAAAAGAAAGCTCTATTTGTGGGAAGAAAAGGACGCAAATTTCGTTTGGGTGCAATATTGCATGACCGCGCAATTACCAGTTAAAGCAGCGCAGTGCGAAATTGGAAAAAGACCTCTGGTCCTTAAAGATGGATTCCGCCCAAAAAAAAAAATATTAAAAGCCAGCAGCTATAAATACTACAGCTGCTGACTTTTAATAAATGGACACTCACCTGTCCCGGGTTCCAGCGATGCCGGCAGCCGAGGCCGATCGCTCGGGCCTCGGCTGCTGCCGCCGCCATTCGAGGTGAGGGAATCGGGAAGTAAAGCGAATCGGCTTCACTTCCCAGTTCCCTACTGCGCATGCGCGAGCAATAGGAAATCTCCGCGCTGTCACTGGGACCCGTGTGTGTCCCAGCAGACAGCGCGGCAGGGCAGGAAATGGCGTAGACTCCCGTGGGAGTCTATGCCCGGAAGTGGGTGAAAATACCTGTCTTTGACAGGTATCTCCACCCCCCTCCCCCCTGAAAGGTGTCAATTGTGACACCGGAGGGGGGGGGTTCCGATCAGCGGAGGTTCCACTTTAGGGTGGAATCCCGCTTTAAGGTGTTTATTGGTCCGGGGCTGTAGTGGTTAATAGCCGTGCGTACTTTTAAATGACTTTTCCTTTACAAATTTTATTTTGTGCAGGGACTGTTGTAAACAAGGGAAACGTGCCACTTTACAGGCATACTATAGAGACCTCCCAGGTACAAAATGTAAAGGAATATTTCACTTTTATTGTTTCACTTTAAGCATTATTAAATATCGTTGCTCCCGAAAAAATGTCAGTTTTTTTTTTTTTTGCATTGATACATGTCCCCTGATACATGTCCCACTTTTTATGACAAAAACGTGCATATTAACCTTTAAAATTTAGCAATTTTGATTTCTCCTATAGACTTTTAAAGCAGCAGGGGCGGACTAACCCATCGGACACTCAGGCACGGACCGAGGGCCACTGTGAGCCTCTGCATCCACAAGGAGAAGGGATTCAGCCAGGACACATCTGTGCCTCTCACAGCGCACCACTCGTTGCCAGGTCCTCTTTCCCTCCCATTCACCCAAGGTGCTTGTACATGACATCACCTGGGACAGAGGAGAGGAGGGGCCGGCAACGAGCGGCATGCTGTGAGAGGTATTCGGGCTACAGACATCGGGTGACCGTGAGGCAGACAGTACAGGTCAGGTGTAGGAGGCCCGGGCCCCAACAGGACCGCAGGAGGCCCCAGGATATTCTCCCGGCCAGCCCTCCCCTGTCCTTTCCGATCCAGTGTCCTCCGGTCAACCCACCCCCCTGTGTCTTCCCCTGTGTCCCCCACCCACCCTGTGTCCTCCACTTACCCACAGTGTCTCCCTGTGTCCCCCACTTACCCATGGTGTCCCCGACTTACCCGCGGTGTCCCTACTTACCCATGATGTCCCGCCGTGTCCCCCTGGTCCTCCACCCACTCGGTGTCCCCCTGCGTCCTCTACCCACCCACCATCAGTGTCCCCCTGCATTCTCTACCCACAGTGTCCCCCTGCGTCCTCTACCCACCCAGTGTCCCCCTGCGTCCTAGAGCCACCCACAGTGTTCTCCACCCACCCAGTGTGTCCCTGTGTTCTCCACCCAAAGTGTCCTCTAGTGTCATCCACCCACAGTGTCCCCCTGTGTCCTCTACCCACCCACCGTCCACCCACCCACAGTGTCCCCCAGTGTCCTATACCCACCCACATCCAGGCGAAATGGGCCATACAGTAAGTTTAATTTCCACATTTAATACTAAGTTCAGATCTATTTCTAAAATCATAAATAAACATTATGCCATTCTCAAACTTGATCATCTTCTGGCTCCGGTACTTCCCCCGAGACCACAAGTGACGTTCAGACGTTCTTGCACAATGAAGAATATTCTTGCTCCCAGCAAGTTGACAAACTCTGTGAGGGGTCCCCTCTCTGATATTAGAACGTATTTTGATAACAGAGTTGGGATATTCCAGTGCCGTAAGAAGGGTTGTCTTACCTGTCAGTCCATTCCCCATGGATGTTCTGAGGTAACCACCAGTAAGGGCGAAACTTTTAAAATTAAACAATTCATCACCTGTTCAAGTGAATTTGTTATTTACATCCTGCGATGTTCATGTGGTATGCTTTACGTGGGACGCACAATATGGACCAGGGTGGGTGAACACCGTAGACTGACAAAGAAATGCTGCACTAAACATAGTGTCCCACGTCACTGTCGCCAAGCTCACAATAAAGATTTTAATCAAATAGAGGTTTGGGCCATAGAGGCTATACCCAGGGATACCCTCATGGAGAATGAAAGGTTTTCCCTTCTGTATCGAAGGGAAACCTTCTGGATCTATCATCTGGGGTCCCTTGCCCCTGAGGGTATTAATGAAGACCTTCACGTCCTCAGTATAGTTTCAAGTTGAGAACAGCCCCTGGGTCTGATTGTCAGTTAACACAATATATATATGCCTTTATGTATATACGTATATTTTTATTATCTTTTGAAAAATAAGCTACCTACTATCCAGTTTATCTTATATGTAAAATATATAATGTCTCAAATTTAATGTATATAATTTTTTTTTCCCAATTAACCTCCCTGGCGGTACGATTATTTCGGATTTTAGGTGCTAAAAGCGGTGCCATTATTTTGCATGAAAATTTGGTGTTTTATATTGTAGTCCTGTAATTCTTTGGAATAACTCTCTTAAATCTGTCCAAACCAGAGTCTAGCAGACATCCCGGGTATAATAAAGTTTGAAAAATGAAATCATAAATTATAATATAAATAATTATAAATAATTGTACCAAATAATATAACAATAATAAAAATTATTCAATAATGTAATCAAATCAAAAACACTGAAATTTGCTCAGTTGCAGAATTGTCACTGTCATTACTTTTCAATATTTGATGACGGATCTCCCCACAAATCGCTATTGCTAAATTCTGCAAGTGATTACAATTTATTGTCGCTGTTTTCTAGCTGGTCTGAAATAATTTTTGATGTAAAGGGACAGTTTTGGTTGCTATGGATAATCTCCAGTTTCCAGGCATAAAGAACAGTTTTTATAATATAAAACTGCATGCAGGACACTGGGCAGACCACTAGGAACAAGGGGGATGTGATATAATTACATACAGCAATGTAATCTGTAAGATTACATTATACTGTATGTAATGTGTGTGTTTCACTTTTTGATTTTGGCGCCGATCTCCATCCCCGTGCGTCGCAACGCTCGCAGGGAACGGAGATCGGTGATGTGATAGATCGAGCGAGACATGGCTCGCTCGTACAGCGGGGAGACAACATGGGATCCGAGGGAGAAGGTAAGTAAACCTCCTCCTGGATTCAGCGATGCAGTCCAGAGTCTGGCTGGGGGTTACTGCTTTTGGTATAAAAATTCCCCCCCGAGCCAGACTCGGGAATACCGTCAGGGGGGTTAATTTTGCCTTTTAGATTCAGATTGGTTTATGTGTGTGTGTGTGTGTGTGTGTGTGTGTGTGTGTGTGTGTGTATATATATATATATATATATATGTGTATATATGTGTGTGTATGTGTGTATATATATATATATATATATATATATGTCTAATAGTATCATCTCTTATGTCTATGAAGCATTCAATGAGGGGTTAAATCTAAGGTTACTTCAGACAGCTGATCGGTTTATCCCTCAGTGTCTGTTATGCTTTATATTCCACCCTGCCAATGCTTTCCATGACTTTGACAAAGCGCGGGTGCACGAAACATGTCAGTCACGGTAACAATGACCGCCCTCTCCTTCCGAACGGAAGCTCCATTTTCCAAACGGTAGTGGTCGTCCTTTTCCGGTTGTTTCCGGCGACTCGGGCTCCTCCCCTCTTCACCACACGGCAGACGTCATGGGACGCCAACCCGATGTCTCCCAGACATACACGACAGGACGCCACTCATCGTGAATAGAGGTACTCTGGTGACTGTCTTGGCGCAGCGTGGCCTGATCCCTGGTCATCCCCACTTGAGATTAAAATAGCGCATATGTTTGTCGCGGCCTGCGATAAGTGAATTGCCAAGTTACTGCAACATGGAGCGATGAGTCCTCTATGCTTTGGCTACCTGTCAATAGATATATAGCTGAGAGTTAACTCCTTGTTTCCTGAAGGAAGGCGGTACAGTGTACTATTACTTTTGCTTCATTGCTACATTTGGATTTCTACTTGACTGAACAATACGTACATCCCTCATTGTTGTGCTGGATACTAATGATTTTATTTCTGTGCTGCTTTTTCGATTTAAATGTGATATTTTTAATTAATGTATTGTACTTAAGTTCCACTGAGCGCTGATTTTAATTTGTATTCATGTGAACCTCTCTCCAGTTTTTTCAGCTGCACTGGATACCATTTGGAATCACTAGTTTTTAATCTGACTTTGAGGTTGTTTCTAACAAGACCAAAAAATTTTAGTGCTGGAGTTTTGTGTTGTTGATTCACCCACCCACAGTGTCCCCCAGTGTTGTCCACCCACCCACAGTGTCCTCCATCCACCCAGTGTGTCCCCCTGTGTCCTCTACCCACCCACAGTGTCCTCTACCCACCCACAGTGTCCCCCTGTATCCTCTACCCACGCAGTGTCCTCCACCCAGTGTCCCTGTGTCCTCGACCCACCCACAGTGGAGCACAGGACCCACGGCTGGGCACTTAAAAATATGTAGAAGAATACGTATCGGCCTAAACTGAGGAAAAAAATTTTTTATATATATATATTTTTGGGGGATATTTATTATAGCAAAAATAAAAATATTGAATTTTCTTCAAAATTGTCGCTCTATTTTTGTTTATAGCGCAAAAAATAAAAACCACAGAGGTAATCAAATACCACCAAAAGAAAGCTCTACTTATGGGGAAAAAAAAACGCCACTTTTGTTTGGGAGCCACGACACACTACCATGCAATTGTCAGTTAAAGCGACACAGTGTCAACGCAAAAAGGGGCTTGGTCCTTTGGCTGCAAATTGGTCCGGGGCTTAAGTGGTTAAGAACCGCCTCTAAAGCTCTAGTTCCCAACACGTGGACCACGGGCTGTTGCACACCATACAGAAAGAGTAACAGCAGGGTGTTGGGCACTGAAATGCTGTGTTCCAGCACTCTGCACTGAAAGAGACTACTATGGGTGGAGTGCACTCCACCACAGTGCAAATAAAGTCCTGACCTGGGGAGAAATGGAGAGAGCAGAGTGGGAGTGTGTGATGGGTAAGTAATCACCAATGGGGGGGGGGGGTTACCATTCACTGCCATGACAGCCAATGCCTGGGGGGGGGTTAAAGGATAAGTTCCCCTTTGGGAACATGTTCACAGGTTCCACCTGTTTTAAGGGTGGAGCATGTAACATGTTTCCACTGCTGTAACTGCTTCCTGACAGTTCACACTGACAGTCTGCAGGAAACCTGCCATCATCTAATCGCAGGTGCAATGCTTTCTGTTTTATAAACAGAAAAGCAAATGCACATTTTGGTAGCCTGCAAAAGTGCATTTATTTAATTTTTTTTTAAAAGTGAACTTATTCTTTAACTTTCACTGTCATGACCACCACTGCAGGGGTTGATGGGGGGGTTATCGCTCACAGCCACCAACCTCCAAAGAGTGGGAAGGAGTTCGATTTTACGTTCATGACTACCACCAATACAGGTGGATATGGGTGTTAACTGTCAATGACACCCAATGTGGGGGGGGGGGGGGGGTGGTTTTCATTTCACTGCCATGACCAAAAATGATTAAATATTACTGTCATGAATACCATTGCAGAGGGGTTGGGGGTGAGGGGAATAAACTCTGTGCCACTAACCACCAGTGTAAAGGGGGGTGGGGGGTACATTTCACTGCCACTGACCACCTAAGCACAGGGATTAAATTTCCTTGCCACTGTCCAACAATGCAGGAGAGAGGGTAAATGTTATGGCCACTGACCATCAATGAAGTGGAGATTACATTTCATGGTCACAGACCACCAATGCAGGGGGAAGTTGGTACTAACGCCAGTGCTGAGGGCTCATTTTTGGGGTGTGGTCTAGTATTTTAGGGCTTTGAGCTGCCAGTTGCTATAGTAGGCATCCTAACTTTAAAAAAATATATAATTTTTTTATTTATTTTTTGGTCCTGATACCACGTTTATTTTTTATTTTTTAAGACAGAGTACAAGTACTGATGCTCCGACACCACTTTTTTAATGTCATGTGACAGTTTGCAAAGCACAATAGAGATTAGGTGGCACTGACAGATGGCATTTATGGGCAGGTATTGAAATGCCATGAAAGGAAAGGCTGCCTGCGATTCCCATCTTGGTACTCCTTGCACTCAGCTGCATAAAAGTAGCAGTGGCCATATTGTTACACCCAGGCCAAACTATATGAAACTACCACTGCTGGCTTACTGCGGCAGAGTGCAGGGGGTACGAAGATGGGTGTTGTGCTGTCCAACTGCTGACGTCAACACGGAGCATCACTTGTTCCACGCACTGAGTTCTGGTGGTTCCGAGTTGCCCAATCTGATGAAACATTGCCTTTCCCAGGTATCGGATCAGGCATCGGGAGAATGTGTGAGTATACCGTTTTTATCGGCGTATAACACGCAACTTCATTTTAAGAGGGAAGTTTCAAGAAAAAAAACCTTTCATTTTAAATAAAGAACTTTGAAGCAAAATAAGAGTCATAGCCCATCAATTCACTCTGCTCGGTGCCCATCTGCAGCCACTAAATTGCCCAACAATGCAGCCTCTTCAGTGCCCATCTGCAGCCTCACCTTTCCCATGATTGCAGGCTTGCCAGTGTTGTATTTGTAGCACTAACCCCTGAAGGAGCTACTGGTTTAATTTGGCTTACCGTTACTTTCTACTCCTCGATTTGTGTCTAGGGGTTTCCATGGTAGATGGCCCAGTAAACTCAGAGACCGACTACAGATCCGCATAAAGGGATTTTTATTTGCAAAACGTAGACAACGAACGGTCTCTTAAATTGGGATCAGAGGGTCAGGAAGAAAGTTCAGGTACTCTGTCAAAGTCAATAATGAAGAACTTGCTTACTTTGACTGAATCCAGAGAATAGCCATTCACAACTGGATGTTCACTCAGGTTGGATAGTCCCTCTCTCACAAGGTCTAGCAGTCAACAAGGTGCTTAACTCAGGAACAAGTCTCTGCCACAGATGTTGTTGTAGAACATACAAAAAATAGGTCTCTGCCACAGATGTTGTAGAACACGTAGGAAAACTAAACTTGTAGAACACTTGTGTGATACCTGGATCTTTCAGCCAGCTTGGCAATATCCACGAGACCGGATTCTCTTATGTACTTCAGCTCTTCCAGGCTCTTGCTAAGAAACCAACCTGTACGTGGCCTTCTTCTGAAGAGTCCTCCCCTGGATAGCTATGAAGTAACTGGATCTCTCCCAAACCAGAGACTGCACCCAAACACCTCAGAATCCTCCTTTAGTTTCCTTGCCTCGAGCTAGCCAGCCCCGAGACAACAAGTCGGGTGGATCCGCACCCCAGGCCATAGCCTTCCTGGGGGCTGGTCAGGAGGACCAGGACCATGAAGTCAGCACATCCTTCTGGACCAGAACACAGAATCACGTGACATGCACATCTTAAATACCCTCTCCCCTAAAGCACAGCAAGAGTGCCACTCCCACTGGACGTGCTCCGAGAGAGGGTAATCTTAACCACTACAATACAGGGCACTTTCACCCCCTTCCTTCCCAGCCCAATTTTCAGCTTTCATCGCTCTCACACTTTCAATGACAATTGAGCGGTCATGCTACACTGTACACAAATGAATTTTTTATCATTTTGTTCGCACAAATAGAGCTTTATTTTGGTGGTATTGAAAACAATATTTTCTTTTTTCTATTTTAAAAGAAATCCAATAAAATCAAATTTTGTCATAAATTTAAGCCAAAATGTATTCTGCTACATGTTTTTGGTAAAAAAAATTCCGTTAAGTGTATAATAATTGGTTTGTGTGATCACGGACATATGTGTGCAGGTGATCACGTACATATGTGTGCAGATAATCATTGGAACATGTGATTTTAGTGGGACATATGTGGGGGGAACATGTGTTTTTTTTTTATTTGGGGACATGTCTTTTTATTATTTGGGGACATGTGTGTTTTGGGGACATGTGTGGTGACGTGTATTGTGGTGACATGTGTGTTTACACTGTAGGTTTACACTAGACTGGTGATCAGTTAGTAAAAAGCTGTAAAAACAGCTCATACTCACTGATCACCGGCTGGCTGCAGCGATCTGCTCTCCTCTCCTCAGCGACGACTTCCGTGTGAGGATAGGAGAGCCGATTGCCTAGCAACCGGCTGTTTGTTTACATCACATGACTGTCGTGATTGGACACGGTCGTGATTGGACACGGCCGTCATGTGATCAGGAGGGCCAATCACAGAGCCCTCCTGCCGATCCGAGATGCGCTGTGTCCGGGTGACACGAGCACATCGGGATCGCGCCGCTGCGCTGGCCCCCTCCTTCTGAAGGACGTTCCTGAACGTCCTCTCAGAAGTAGAGAGCTCCCACCCAGCCGTATATGTACATTGGCCGGGTGGGAAGTGGTTAAAGCACCCAACCAGACTGTAGTTCCATGCCTGCCAGAAGGGACAGTGCCCCCTATGGCCAGGCTGGGCATCCCATAGTCCAGTCAGACTGATGCTGAGGTCCAAATTGAAACAATTTTACCCAAACGAAACTGCAGTTCAGGTATAACCTTAAATTGAAAAAAAAACATAGCGCGTGCTCTTCAGGAGCCGGCGCTACATATTATACAAAGCCGTGATCTCCTGTGTACTTGGCGCTCAGTCACTGACAGCCATGCCTCCTAGTCCTGCTCATATGATGAACAGAACAGCTGCCCAATGCGGGGCCAGGAGGTGTGACTGAGCGCCGGGATTCACAGGAGATCGTGGCTCTGTGTAATGCAGCGGCACTCACTACTCCCTTTCCCTCAGAGACATCAGGGATCGGTGTAGACCATATGATTTCTCTCTGATTATCAGGGGAAAATAAATTAAAAAATGGTGTGTGTGTGTGTGTGTGTGTGTGTGTGTGTGTGTATGTAGCCGAGGGTTAGCTACTATAGTATAGTTATTCTAGTTCAACAGTTTGTTGTTGTTTCAAATGAGTTTGGCTCCCTCTAGTGGCTGCTGGACTGTGATGAGATTTTTTCCTTACCCCTTGAGAAGAAATGCAGCAAAGTATTGTAGGAGATATAGTTTGGAGGAGGAAGTGACTCTGTTAGCTGGATCAGCCCTGAACTACATGACGAACAATGCAAAGCACGCAGAACTGGCTGTTGGGAGGAGAGATAAAAGGAGAGGTGTGGCCTGTTTACAGCCTCTTTGGATGACATTCAACACCTGCCAGCAGAAGGTCTGTGTGTGACCAGGAGTGGTAGACTGCGGTCTATACAGCGGAGAGCTGGATCGCCTGCCTCTGAGGGATCTCAAAGTACAGCCTTGCTGTCTCAGCAAGTGGACCGGCCTGCGCTGCAAAGCAACTGGAAGCCCTGCACTTCAGCCCATCGGAGGTTGCAGCACGCTGCGGCAGCACCATCTTCACCAGATGGAGACACCAGGAGAGCCTCACAGCCATTGGAGTCTGTAAAAATATTTGAAAAATGTATATATACATGTGTCTTATATATATTATATTTGGTGAGACAAACTTGATTGTGAGACGAATTTCCTTAATTAATTCTGAGTCAGCGTAAATCAAAAAGTGTGTTTTATTGTACACACTAAAGTAGAAACTAATACTTACAAAAATAGTACAATGATAAAATTCTAGTATCGTTCTTTAGTTTAAAAGATATAACAATAATTCTTCAAGCTTGACCATGTGTTCTAAAATGGCGCAATAACCCTTTGTATGCTGAAAAGTCTGTGTGCTGAGATGCATGTTTGCGGAGAGTCTGTTTAGTTGCGAGAGTAGGATCCAACAGGAAGTCTCCCCACCTAACTTTTGCTTATATAAACCAAAGCTTCTAAATTTGCGCCAAAAGAATAAACCCTCCTTCACAAGGGTGTGGGCTAAAGAGTGGTTACCATAGCTTTCTACCATCTGGTAATACTTAAACATGCTGACCATACTAATGAAGTGGAGGAAGGAAAAACTAAACCACATATCAGTTACATAGGCATATATCTCTAAAAGCATATATAAGATTTACAATATTCATCAAAATCCTGACAGGTTTTAAATGTTTACTTTTTCAATCACCGCATGTCATAACATGGAGATTAATTGATTCAGAGTTTTTTCTTTCACACAGTATGGAGAATTCATATTCTAAATAAAATATAATAAAGCCAATTAAGCTTTAGATATTAAGAATATAACATTCCCCTCTGAAATATGAATACTAATCATATTTTCCAGATATAAATCCATTCAAAAACATTCATGTCTCATTCAAACAAACTTTGATTCAATAACTGAAAATAATGCTGTCATGTGTAACTGAATCCATAACTCCAAAACCCATTCTCCTTTTAAGCTTGTTTTGCAGTAAATCATCTCCTTTCTTAATTTCACTTCTAATTCGATAATATAATTTTTTCATTCTAAACATCAAACATAACTGGAATATAAGAAATAACATAATAATAATAAAAAGAATTACAATAGGATGTGATAAAATATTTCCTGCTGCTGAAGTTATCAAAGTTTTTCCCCAAATGGATACACTATTACTAAATTTTTTCCACCAATTACTTCCTGAAAATTCTGACCATTGATGTGATACTTCTTGCAAATTACCTTGTTCATGTTTAAAAAATACTTCTGCATTCTGCAATTCCTTAGCCAAAGCTATTAATAAACCTTGATCCTTTTGAATTATATTTGCCCATTTTTCCATGGAAATTCATCTATTTGGGAAATATTATTCTGTGTAGGAAGAGCGCTAATATTTTTCATAAACATATTTGTTAAATTTGTTCTCAACCCATTAATACTTATTGCAACAATGTCTCCTTCTATACAATACAAACCTTGATTTAGGTTTTCTGTATTTGTACAAGAAGAGAAAAAAGTTTTAACCCTTTCTGTATCTGACATAATCTGAAAACAAACCTCCTTTTTATCTACACGAGTAATTAATTCAGAAATTGTTTCAACTTTTTCTATTCTTGCTGAACATAATGTGTGATTATGATAACAAGAATGAAATATACTTTTATCTTGATTAGGTAAACATATAACGTTAGACTGGAATTGTAAACATGATGACAGATCTAATTGTTCTAATTCAGAATTTTCATTGTTAAATACAAAATCTGTATACTGTAATTTATAGTATAATAATTGTGTATTGCTGACAGGTAATCCCAAAACAGTGATTGGAACCAAAATTTGTTCTTTTCCGACTATAACTATAACATATGTCCTGCTTGCATCCTATCCATTTATTTACCCATAAATCTTTATGATTTATCGCATATGCAAATTCTTTGGAAACATACTGTAAAATGCCAAGAGGAGTTATTCCACTCTGAAATGCTTGCGCAATTATTTTAAAATTAGTGGAATATTCAGTTTGAATCTCTAAGCATGCTCTGGCTATATGAGAATGTTGTTCACTTATCATCAAATCAAGAGTAATGTTTTGAAGATGTAAAATAGATGGACCCATTATATTAGCAGTTTTAATTACCCTATTTTCTAAAATCTGATTTAAATGTCTGTTACTTCCCACTAAACCAGTGGTTTCTAGATCAGACTTTAAAGTATTAATATCCATACTATTTGTTATACTCCCGATTGTGCCAATACCTTCAACAATACCACGCTTATTTCTGTTATAATTTCTATTATTAATTCCAAACCATCTCTCAATACCCAATTCCATATTAACCAAATGCCCTTGACATTGTGGAAACCTTGTAGAAATTTTCCATTCTGAAACATTAAAGTTCCACAAAATAATGACAAGAGTTCTGGATTGGAAATGGTTAATCTGAAAAGGACTTGCAGAGAAACTTTTCTTATTGACACATGGAGTTTTCCTTGGAGACATAACAATAACACTTGCCTTAGCACATTTCACCGGATAATTTCCTGTTGATATGCAACATTCATATATACCAGTATCATTCAAAGATACTCTCATTTGTTGATAAACAAATGTATCATTAATCCAATTCACACTACCAAAAATTCCTTTATGAATTATGATCGTAGAACTATAAAGAAAACTACCCAAAAACTCATCATTCCTTTTCCAAGTTAACAATGAATTTTGAGGTAAAGATATTTTTGTATCACATATCAAATGCAAATTATCTTTATCTTCCATAATTTTCAAAGATTGTGGGAAAATATAAATTTCTGGAACAATCCTATCAACTATAGAAATATCAATTTTGACACTTATTTGAGTAAATTTTCTTGTTACTTTAAAATCCCATGTTCTTACAACGTCCCCTTTTTCATCTCCAATGATGTTTAAATGTTCTGGATCTAATATTTTTACGAAACTTTGAAAAAGATAAAAAAAATTGATCTAAAGGATAAAGTGATTTTCCAGATCTTGACATACTATTATCCACATCTCCAGACCAAATTGTTGAATCATTACCTTTTAAATATATAGACCAGAAACTCCTCAACAATATGTTACATTCAAAAGTTCTGGTTTTGTTATTTAGTCTATAAGATCCCTGCATTTTAACAAAATTTGTTTTGGATTCTATTTTAACTTTGATTTCAATATTTTTGCTGTGAATGAAATACAATTGTAAAGAGCATCATATCCCTGTCCTACACATATATATCCATACAAATCTTCTGCTGTATTAACATCAACATCTCTAAAATTATGATTTTTGTCATATGCATTAATATCAATAACTCTATCATTTTTGTCCTTTGTAATGATATCAATGTTCTTATTTTTTAGTTTGTCTGCATTGATATCAGTGTCTACATCTCTCTTATTTCTGAATAATATGTGATCTTTGTTGTGTAATTCTTCAATCCTGTTAACCTCTGAACACTTTATGATATATTTGACCACAGATAAAATTGTCACTAGGGAAAAGATGCATCCTGTGATGATGATACATTTTCTCTCTTTAAAACTTTTCTTTTGTTGAGCTGACATCTTTTCATCTTTTTGGGATCCATGATTCCTCCAGATTAGGTTTTTATAATTAATTCCTGAAAAAAGGAATGCAGCATCATTATCTCGGCATATACAATTTGTTATACCCACATTTTATTTTTACATCACGGAACTGAGAAGGTATTTGTACCCCTTGAACATCCAAAATGTCAATGGACCTTCCCAATTACTTTTCCATGTTTCAACTCCTGAAACTCTAACTCTGCCTGTGACGTGCATCTCACCATCTGAGTGTGACCTCACATGTGACAATTCTTTAATCACCATTATCCTTTCTGTCTTAGACTTGTGCTAACAACATCTAATTTTATTTTAAATAAACCTTTCCGTTCCTGGTCAACTTGATAGACCGCTTATCTTGTACAAAAGATAATTTTGGTTTAATAACAAAATGTTACAAAAACAATATCAATTGTAGAATATCAAAAATAGATTATTCTTATAATGAAGATTAATCTGATATGTGTGTGGATTTAATAACAATTCTTCATGCTATATATGTATGCCTTGTGTATACTGGAGTGAAAATCTCTCTGGAATGACTGTGTCCTCATGTTACAAGATCTACTCCTAAAACCAACCCCCCACCTTTTTCCTTTCTTTGACTAGCTTAAAAATTCTGCTGGGCAATACAGTGCCACAGAATGAGCAATTTCCCTCCCACCTTTCTAAAACAATGGGCGTTACTCATTCTAAATTCCTAAGGGTAGGCCTATGAGTACTAAGTATAAAAACATTTTAAACATACAATCCTTTTTACCTTAAAAACAAATACTTCATATCAGTATATATACAAATTATTTCTTAATAATCTCCTAATCAAGAAATATTGTAATATAAAAGACTTATATTTTTAGCTAACACAATTACACTTTTTTTCCTTTCTCAACTGGAAATGTGTAGAAAGACCATTTTCTTTTTATACCCTGTTTCCCCTAAAATAAGACCTAGCGTGATTGTCGACGATGGCTGAAATATAAGCCCTACCCCCCAAATAAGCCCTAGTTAAAGTCCTTCTATGTCTTATTCTCAGGGTAGGGCTTATTTTTGGGGAAAGAGGATGGGGTTTATTTGGGGGGTAGGGCTTATATTGCAGCCATCACCGACACTCATGCTAGGTCTTATTTTAGGGGAAACAGGGTAACATCTGCAACCAATTTGACTTCTCTATAGCCTCTCTTTGAGATGACAACAAAAAAATTCACGAGGTAACAAACGCCATTTTCCTTTCTATTTTAAACTCAAAAGTAGAATACTATCTTACACCCATTAAATTAAATGGAACAACATCAACCCAAGTATTTCCTTTGTCCAACAACATTTTTTCAATCCTAGATTTATTTGTCCGATTCATCCTCTCAACAATACCTGCAGACTGTGGATGATATGATACATGAAATCTCTGTTCTATTCCCAAGATTTTACACATCCTCTGTCACTACTGAGGTGTGCTGGTATACCCCAAACTGGAAAAAACATGATTAATCAACACCCCAACAATAGTTAAAGCATCATCATTAGTGAATCCCACTCCTGTAGGTGTTGTGGTATATGAAACACAAAACACATTTTAGTCATGACACAAACTTATGGTCTAATGACCCAAAATAATAATTTTGTGACACCCGATGAAGAAGAAAAAAGCGACATGTCCTTTTTGTTCCTCTGAAATTGAAGGAATCTGTGTGTCTGTTTTCTTCACAACATTAATTGAGACCATTTCAGGTTGAACTACTAATTCTCCATACAAATCTGTTTTCTTAGCTAATTGAATGTGTCTGTAGTTCTACTGCCTACAACTAGCTCTCTGTTGTCTTAAACATAAGGTATTCAGTTGCTAATTGAGTACCAAGCTGAAAATGTATTCCGTTACTAATTGAATACAAAGCTGTTACCCTTATTTCAGATGAACTAAACCTTTCAATGTTCAGCCTGAACAAAACAAGAATAAAAACATAATAATCATAACAAGAAAAAATTAATAAAAAATAATAATCCAAAGGATTATCCTTGAGAATATTAAAAATATATCAAAGTCCTCAATAATATTCCAAACGTCAAAACCAAATCTCTTAAAGCGGGAGTCCGCCGGGACTCCGCGTTTTTTTTTTTTTTTTTTTTTTTTTTTTTAAAAGCCAGCAGCTACAAATACTGCAGCTGCTGACTTTTAAAATAGTGACACTTACCTGTCCAGCGCGCCTGCGATGTCGGCACCCGAAGCCGATCTCTAGATTGTCTTGTCGGGTGCTGCCGCCGCCATCTTGGGTATAGGAATCAGGAAATGGAGCCCTTCGGCTTCATTTCCCGGTTCCCTACTGGGGCGGGCACTTGCGGAAAGGGGCGTAATCTACGCCCCTTTCCGCAGAGAGCTATCCCGGAAGTGGGTGCAGAATACCTGTACTGTACAGGTATCTGCACCCCCCTCCCCCCTGAAAGGTGCCAATTGTGGCGCCGGAGGGGGGGAGGGTTCCGATGAGCGGAGGTCCACTTTAGGGTGGACCTCCGCTTTAAGCTCAAATCATAACCTTATTCATAACAAGTAAACATCAACCAGACAATTCTTACCATCTAAGCCATATTTAAGGACTGCTAACATTTTTCACAGTGTTATATGCTACATAATGAAACCTTTCCTGTCTTAATGGACTATTTTCAGTTTGCAATCTTTGCCTTTGGGTCTTAGACGGGAAATAAGTTTGATTATTATGACCTCTATACTTCAAATTACCACACCAGCGTACAGAGTATACCTCATGACGCCTTGGCATGGTTTTCGGCTAATACAACCTCTTTTGTATATCATTATTATTATTATTAATAGCCAACAAACAAACCCTAGATATGTGACCCTCTCGTGTAAGAGTTGCTCTTTTTGTATAAACTTTCCTCTGAGGATATGGCGATGAAAATTTACATTTCTGCTTAATATTAGTATTATTGAAGTCAACTGACTTCCCACTTTCATTGTCTGAGGAAATATTAACAATTGACTCATCAGAAGACATAACACTCACATCTGACTTTGTCACATGTTCAAGATCCTCAATTTTTAAGAACTGAGCATGTGCAGTAGACTGAGCTTGCAGTAATTGGTTTTTAAGCAGACTTAGAATATTCTCATGTTCAATTTTTTCCTGAGTCAAAAAAACTATTTGACTTTCTTTTTCTTTAAACGATTGCAATAATGCATTCATTTTATGTTCCAATTCAACTTTTTAAGTCAATAATTGTTCAATATATTTCTTCTCCTGCGTTGCTGCAATTTCTATTGCATTCTCTAAATGCTCAATATACGTACAAAAAGTTTCACAACCTGAACAACTAGGTTCAAAAAATACATTTTCATGTGTTTGCATATTTTCAGTTACATTTTGACTTGCTGTTTGATTCACTACACAAATCATTTGTTTTTCTGGCTCATCAAATACCATAGTATTATAAATTTTAACTAGCTTCATTACATTACGTAATTTTTTCTTTGTTTTAACTAATGAGAATCTATCCTTCTCAATGTCAGTATTTGCCTGAAAGCATTGATTATACATTGATTTCCATAAAACAGCATCAGAGACCTGTTTCGATAAACCTTTAAATTCCAATGTACTTTCATCAGCTAAAACATCTACAAATTCCATATTAATTTTCTACTCACCAAATATAAAACTTTTCAGTTTCCCCGCTGGACTTGAAATTCAACCGTCTGTCAAGACTTCTGTATATCTGAAATTCTCCGATCTTTCACAATCATCAATATCATAATTTTCTTCTAGGTTCTTTTCAATCTTTGCGAAGTTAATTTCTGTTCATCACTTCTTTCCCCTCTGATCAAAGGAAGGAAGTTGAAAAAAAACTTCCGACTTATGATTGACTGGATGGCTGAGCCAATGTAAAAATATTTGAAAAATGTATATATACATGTGTCTTATATATATATTTGGTGAGACAAACTTGATTGTAAGACGAATTTCCTTAATTAGTTCTGAGTCAGCGTAAATCAAAAAGGGTGTTTTATTGTACACACTAAAGTAGAAAATACTTACAAAAATAGTACAATGATAAAATTCTAGTATCGTTCTTTAGTTTCAACGATATAACAATAATTCTTCAAGCTTGACCATGTGTTCTAAAATGGCGGAATAACCCTTTGTATGCTGAAAAGTCTGTGTGCTGAGATGTATGTTTGCTGAGAGTCTGTTTAGTTGCGAGAGTAGGATCCAACAGGAAGTCTTCCCACCTTTTGCTTCTATAAACCAAAGCTTCTAAATTTGCGCCAAAAGAATAAACCCTCCTTCACAAGGGTGTGGGCTAAAGAGTGGTTACCATAGCTTTCTACCATCTGGTAATACTTAAACATGCTGACTATACTAATGAAGTGGGAGAAGGAAAAACTAAATATATATATATATATATATATATATATATATATATCAGTTACATAGGCATATATCTCTAAAAGCATATATAAGATTTACAATATTCATCAAAATTCTGACAGGTTTTAAATGTTTACTTTTTCAATCACCGCATGTCATAACATGGAGATTAATTGATTCAGAGTTTTTTCTTTCACACAGTATGGAGAATTCATATTCTAAATAACATATATAATAAAGCCAATTAAGATTTAGAAATTAAGAATATAACAGAGTCCATTGTGGTGATAGGGTACTTGCCCATTCCAGTAAAGGGTACAGTATTGCTGAGTGAGTTATTTTACAGACTGCTGGTGAGACTTGTAGTTCCACGGAGGTGAATCTACTTCTTCACAGGCATCATACAGATGGACTTTAGGGCCTTGTCTTTTTCCCCTGTGCTGCAAGGTCAGTACTGTATTGTACTCACATGTAAGGAGGAATCTACAGGTGGTGATGTTTCTTCAGTTTAACAGCCATCAGCCAATCTTTTGCTCTACAGATCCTGTGACCGATCCTTTCCCCGCCGATACCGCTGCCGGAATCAGGTTGGATTTGCCGCACTCCGTCGCCCAGACCCTCAGGGACCTCACTGCTGCTCCCATGGTGGGCGTGATGACCCGCAAATACCGGGGAGAAGCCGCTGCATCGGCCGCTGTACACAGCCAAGATGGCGCCTGGCAGTCCCAGCCACAGAGTACACCACGAGGCCAGGACAAAGCTGCTCAGGGGGGCCAAAGATCAGCCCAGGGACATGCTATACTATGCACAAAAGTTTGCAGGCACGCAGGACATGTCCCCAGAGGCTTCACTGCACTCAGCCACCATCACAGAGCAGGCCTCCCCTAATCATGCTGATGGAGAGGAGCATAGTGCACCTATGGACTCTATTCCTGATCCTATGCCTGGTCTGCTTAGTGAACAGACAGAGGATGCACCTCAGCCCACACTAAGCGAGATTCTGCATGCAGTACAGAGATGCACAGCTTCTGTGGATGATCTTAAGGAGAAATTTGGGGGGCTGAAAGAGACAGTGTGCTTGCTACGCCATTATATTCAAAAGATCAGGGAGAGAACCACAGCGGTGGAGGGGAGGGTGAGTGATATGGAAGACCAACTGCCTCACCTGAACCGTGATGTGCGGATGGCAACGAAGCAAGCGCACCAGGCATTTGACAGAACAGACGACATTGAGAATCTCCTAAGACGCAACAATGCAGGAAATTTTTGGCAAGGGGGCCTTCTCCCCCCTGTATGCAGTGGAGTGGGCGCACAGAGTTCCACCACGGCCCTTTCCATCAGGCGGCCCCCCAAGAACAATGTTAGCCAGGCTCCTGAACTATAGGGATCGGGAAATTGTGTTACGGCTGGCCAGAGAGAAGGGCGCCGTGCAATACCAGGGCAACAGAATATCCTTCTATCCAGACTTTTCCACTGAAGTGCAACGCAGAAGATCTAAGTTTGCTGATGTTAAAAAGCGCCTGCAGAGGCTGCAACTGAAATATGCTATGCTGTTCCCGGCGAAGCTTCGCGTCACTGCTATGGATCAGAACCATTTCTTTGAAAATGCACAGGACGCTGCGAGATGGCTGGACCAAAATGAGAACGTCATCCGCCACAGAGGAGAGGATTGAGTCATGTTGTCTATTTAAAGAGGGCACCTGAAGAACTGGCGCTCATCCACCTGAGATGTTTCTACACTGTTACCGAGGGGCCATTACTTGAAGACCGTTATCAGCGAACTTAACTCCGTCCACTGTTTGCTTTCGACGGTGACGAGTCACACTTTTGGCTGGAATGCAGTTTTGCATCCGTCCTCTACAACTACAGTTGAAGTTGAGATGTGAACGAGAATATGTGAGCCCTGCTGACAAGCTGGAGGCCTGCAAGGGCCACCCCTCTGTTGTCGGGGTAATTGTTCATCCTGCCCGGTTGGCAGGAGCAAGATTACAAGTTGATCAGTTCATCTATGGTTGCTGCTTTGTCAGCTTGGCTCAGCAGCTGAGTTACAAGGCTTTTTGCCACTTTGCATCGCATATCCAGTGCACAGGAAATATCATTTTTGCTACCATGGGCTTGACGCTCTTTTTACCAGTCCCTCCTGCTTGCTCAAGATGTGCAGGCCCTGCTCATGTGGGAGTGGTGCCTGGAGGCTTGGGAACCCCCAGTAAGTACAGTAGATTACACCCGCACAGACTATGTCCACTACGCCCATAGTGACTTGGAACGTTAGGGGGGTAAATGATCCTTTGAAAAAGACCATGATTTCCACAGGGTTAGGAAAAAAATTTCACCCGGCCATTATAGGCCTTCAGGAGACACATCTGCAGGGGGACACTGTGAAGTTTCTACAATACGCGTGGGTTGGGAAGGCCTATCATTCCACTCACACTTCGTTCTCGCGGGGGGGGGGCAGTGTTATGATACACAGGGCATTGGCCTACCAAGAACTGGACTCCCTCATAGATGTATCTGGCAGATTTGTATTCCTGTACTGTAAAATCTATGCATTTACTCTGATTCTTGCTTTTGTGTATATACCCCCCACCGTTCTCACGGGAGGTGCTTCAGCTGTTATTGTACCTGGCCAATAAACAGGAGGTCCCGGTTTTAATCATGGGGGACTTTAACTGCTATCTGGACCACAAACTGAACAGACATCCCCCGGTGGCGCCCCCTGGGGGTGGCCGGGGCACTACCCTTAGTAGATTAATGACGGAAGTGGGGTGGGCTGACATATGGCGGATTCGCAATCCAGACTGTAGGCAGTTCTCATGTTTTTCCAAAACACACGGATCCCTATCTCGTATAGACCTATGTGTGGGCACCCCCAATATGGTTGGGTGCATCTCGGGGGTGGAATACTTCCCTCGGGGTGTGTCAGATCACTCCCCCCTGGCCTTATGGCTAATTACTCAACCCCCCAGTGCACTGCCCAGGGCCCCGTGGAAGCTGAATGCCTTTTGGCTGAAGCTGTTCCCCTCACCGGATAGGATATCGTCCCAGATTCAGAGTTTCTTCCAGACACAACGGCACCACCCCAATGACCTTTTGAAGTGGGAAACCTTTAAGGCATAAATGCGGGGGGTATTTCTCCATGAAATACACTTGGTAAAGCAGAACTCCTCGGCATTGCTAGAGCAAGCGGGAGACTGTTGGAAATAGCATTTGTAACGGGACCTACTGACTCGGCAAGGGAGGCATGGATGGCGGCTCAGGCTTCCCTGGACCGCTTGAGATCCTCCACTGCGGAGCATAAAAGATTTTTCTGCCGTTCTATGAGGAGGGGGAGAAGACAGGGCGCCTACTTGCCAAGATCGCAAAAGCACAACAGTTGTCTCCGACCATTGGGGCCATATGAGCCAAAAATGGCAAGGTGGTCAATTCACAAGAGGTCATTATATCCGAGCTGGCTGACTTCTACAGGGACCTGTATAGGTCGAGGGAAACCTACTCGGATGACGATCTAAACTCGTATTTGGCCACTATAAATTTACCCAGGCTCTCGGAAGAGGCCATAAGACAGCTTGAAGCCCCAATAACACTAGAGGAACTGATGGCGGCTGCCGGCTCCTTCCCCACCTGCAAGGCGCCGGGGGCGGATGGTATTCCCATGGAGGTATACACACAATACGGGGAGGATATTTTGCCTGAATTGTTAAAGGTGTTTAATGCATGCATGGAGGAAGGTGCTCTCCCTGAATCTATGACAAAGGCCAATATTGTTTTACTGCTTAAACAAGGGAAGGATCCAGTAGACCCGGGGTCATACAGACCCATATCATTGTTACAAAGCGATGTAAAGATCCTGGCCAAGGTCATGGTACTCCGGGTCAACGGGATAGTGTCCTATTATCCACCAAGATCGGGCTGGCTTTATGCCGCAAAAGTCCACAGCAACAAACCTTAGAAGACTGTTTTTAAACATGCAGCTGCAGGCGGACAATGGGGAGAGTAGGGCACTTCTGTCCCTTGACGCCAATAAGGTGTTTGACAGCATAGGTTGGAGGTATCTCTGGGTGGTGCTAGGCAAATTTGGTTTCGGGCAGCGGTTTGTGACCTGGGTTAAACTATTGTATGCCTCCCCGAAGGCCAACATTAGGATGGCAGATAAGATGTCTGACAATTTCGTTTTGGGCAGGGGGACGAGGCAAGGGTGCTCGCTGTCCCCCTTGCTTTTCGCGATTGCAATAGAACCACTCGCCGCACTCATAAGAGACAGTGTAGGAATTCAGGGATTTCAGTATGGGGTCGTTCATGAGAAGATCTTGTTATATGTGGATGACGTGTTGCTTTTCTTGGCCGACCCCAGCCAGTCCCTGCTGGGTAATGACCATAATAGAACAGTTTGGTGGGTTCTCAGGCTTGACCATTAACTGATCCAAGTCGGCTATGTTGATGTTGGCTGAAGGAGATGTAACAGTCCCTGAGTCCTGTCCCGTGCCAGTAGTAACCAGTTTTAAGTATTTGGGGGTACAAATTACGGCCAAAGTAGGGGATTACTGCTCATTAACCACTTGCTTACTGGGCACTTAAACCCCCCTCAGTCCCAGACCAATTTTCAGCTTTCAGCGCTGGTGCACTTTGAATGACAATTGCGCGGGCATACAACACTGTACCCAAATGAAATTTTTATCATTTTTTTCCCACAAATAGAGCTTTCTTTTGGTGGTATTTAATTACAGCTGGGAGTTTTATTTTTTGCTAAACAAACAAAAAAAGATGCAAAAAAAAAAAAAATCATGTTTAATAGTTTGTTATAAAATTTTGCAAACAGGTAATTTTTCTCCTTAATTGAAGTGTGCTGATGAGGCGGCGCTGATAGGCTGTATTGGTGGGCACTGATAGGCTGCATTGGTGGGCACTGATAGGCTGCACTGGTGGGCACTGATAGGCACAGATAAGGCGGCAATAATAGGCACAGATAAGGCGGCACCGATGGGCACAGATAAGGCGGCCCTGATGGGCAAAGATGGGCACAGATAAGATGGCACGGATGGGTGGCACGGATGGGTGGCACTAAGGGGCACTGATAGGTACCACTGATAGATGGGACTGATGGGCACTGATAGGTGGCTCTGATAGGTGGCACTGCTGGGCACTGATGGGCGGCACTGCTGGGCACGGATATGTGGCACTGGGGTGCAGCACCTTTGTTGAGGCAGATTGTGGGCACTGCTGGATGGCACTGCTGGGTGGCACTGTGGGCACTGCTGGGTGGCACTATGGGCACTGCTGGGTGGCACCGACAGAGGGGACACATTTTTTATTGATGTGGCAAAGCAGGGGGCAGGTGGGCACTGGCAGGGCTGGCCGTGATCGGGACTGATGTCCCGATCATGGCCGCCGGTGATCGGCTCTTTTTTTTCTCCTCGCGCTGTCAGCGCGAGGAGGAATAATAGCCGATTACCGGCTCCGTTCTATCACATGATCAGCTGCCATTGGCTGACAGCTGATCACGTGATAAAGGGTCGGGATCGACCCCTTGCTCGGATCGGTGATCAGGCGAGTCTCATAGACTCGCCGATCACAGAGCGTGCCGCGCGCGCACCTCAGGGGGCGCGCAGGCTGCTCGTGCACGTGACGACAACAATAGACGTAGTCCCGGCAAAGGAGATCCGCGCTGTAGCCGTCATTCGGCTATAGCGCGGGTCTTAACTGGTTAAACATATGCCCGCTGCTGTCGAGATTCTGGGATAGGATAAATACATGGAATACCCTTAGGCTGTCACTGGCTGGGAAAGCCAATCTTATAAAAATGATTTTAATGCCCCAACTGCTATACTTTATCCACAACTCACCGGTTGTAATACATTTGAAAATCTTCAGAGTGGTAAATACGTTATTTCAGAAGCTGCTGTGGAACACAAAGCCCCCAGGATCAAGTTGGAACAGCTGCAGCGCTCTAAGGACAGCGGAGGGTTGGCGGTACCCAACCCTTGGCTGTATTATATTGCGGCCCAGTTGCAGCACCTGGTAGGCTCCATGTCACATGAACGGGGGGGCTCATCGGCCAGGCTGCTGCTTCATGCGTCTGGGGCAGAGACCATCCCTATGGGACTGGAGGCTCAGATGTTCAAGAGCTCCAACAAACAGACCCCTACGTTGTCCATGATACAAAAAGTTTGGAATAAGAGTAGACAGCTTCAAGGGGCACAGGGATTCACAGAATATAGCCCTATATGGGGTAACCACACCTATTTAGAGCTCGCTAAAATACAGCCTGACCCCAGATGGAGTGCCCATAGTGTGACAATGCTGTCCCATATATTTAAAGATGGAAAGCTTCTGTCCTTTGCAGACATGCGGAATAAATTTAATCTTACTGAGGCCATGATCTTCCCCTATTTGCAGCTGCGGCACGCGGTGGCCGCAAAGGGGGACTCGGGAGAATGGGTAGTGTCACCCACCCCGGTGTACCATGTGTTGCACTCTGCGGAAGGCACTAAGGGAATAATATCACAATGTTACCAGATGCTGCTGGCGCGGTACCTGCGTGATCACCCGTGCAAAGCACTGCCACTTTGGGAAAGGGACGTAGGTCAACTCACGGGAGAGCAATGGGAAGAGGCCATACAAGCTATCACCTTCTGTTCCTTGAATGTGGAGCAAAAAGTATCCCAGCTCTATATTATACTGAGAGCACATTACACACCTGTTAGGCTCTGCAGGATAGGCAGGCTAGATGATCCCTTGTGCGTTAGGTGCAGGCAACATGAGGGGGGATCTCGTCCACCTCTTGTGGTGCTGCCCGAAGCTCCACAGGTATTGGAAGGAGGTAGTGGACACGATCAATATGGTGTTTCAAACGCAGATACCTACGGATCCCATATGTTGTATTCTAGGGGTCCTGGAGGATGAGGAGCCGATCAGGGTGGCAGTCTCCAGGGCGCTATTCCAGGCTAGAAAACTTATTTTGCTGGGCTGGAAATCGGCGGAGCCCCCTGTAGCGGCGACCTGGATAACACATATGGGCAGAACCCTCATAATGGAAAAATACATTTATCAGCACAGGGGGTGCCCGGGAAGGTTTGAGCGCCTGTGGTCACAATGGCTGGATACACCTGGGCTGAGCCCAAATGAGCTTATAATGTCAAGACTACTACAAGGTCTATAAAAACGGAATGCTTAGGCCAGACAGGATAAGCATACTGGGGAACCCTGAGCGAACTGGCAACAGAAGGAGGGAATCATGTGCTGATGTAAAGCCTGTATGTATATTGACAAATGAACACAGTTTAATTGTAATTGTGCAATGGAAATTGCTGTATACTTATAAATCCAATAAAAAACCTTTTTGATTAAAAAAATAAATAAAATGCTTGTCGTTTTTTCCTGGGTCATAATCCATGAGATTTTTCCTTTTAATCACATTGAGAGAGACATGAGGTTGTTTTCAGGCTCTAGCGATTTGTTATTTTGGTGCCTAGGAATATAAACATAATAAGGCGGTGCATCAGTTAGGAGGCACCGACTATTGGGAAATTGAGGAGCACCAATTGGGGAAGCTGCGGTATGGGAGTGCCATAATTTTCTGAAGTACATGGAAAATTTTGTTCCATACCCCTCTGATCTTGGGTCAGTCCCACCATATATGTAGCATTGACCCTGCATGTCTGCAATTTCGGAAGCACAGGGGAGAGGAAGACAGATACATTTTAGCCAATTTCAGTGGGATGAGATACCATCTCGTTATAACTTTCAGGTTCGCTTCAATTAGCACCATATTCAATATCCCTTGGGAGGCTGAAAAAGATGCCTTGTGCCAGTCAACCAAGCTCCAAGATTGTTCCAGATCTTTCTCCCATTCCAGCATGAAGGGGGTCTTTGAATCTGCCCTAGCAAGTGCCTGGTAGATCACTGATATTTCCCCCTCTGCTCCATGGCTTGCCCACACCATCGCTCGTAATCTGTGATAGTTAGTGGGTCAGGTTTCATAATCCATAATTTATGGATAAAGTGTGAGATTTGGTGGAGACTGAATCTTTCAGTTGTTGGCATTCCAAGTTTGCTCACACAGTGTGTAAATGTAAGGGGACCTGATGGGTTAACAAAATGTCCAATGCTATAGAGCTGCTTATCGAGCCACCGTTTAAATGCTCTTATGCCCATACCTGGGGAAAAAAAGAGGGTTGCGAAAGAGGTGAGAGTGTGGCTTCTATTTGGAGATTAAGTGAGTGTTGTTTTTGAGGAAGTCCCATGTTACTAGTGAGTGGGATAATGTTGGTGCCATGATTGGGGGTCTCGATTTAGGCGAGCACCACAGAAGGTAATCCAGTCTGTAGTTGGGGATTGCTTGCCTTTCCATGTGAACCCAATCCAGATGTGCCGACTTGGAATAAATGATTGAAAGTTGGGCAGCCTGGTGGTACCAGACAAGATTCGGAAGGCCTATTACACCCCTGTGTCTTGTTCGGTATAGGGTTCTCTTGGCAATTCTCTATCCTTTTGTACCCCATATAAATTGGAGGATTTTAGACTGGAATTTCCTAAATTGGTCCTTACGAATCGGGATTGGGACTGCCCTAAAGAGATAAAGGATGCGTAGTAATAGATTCATTTTTATAGAGTTCACTCTGTCTAACCAAGAAAGACCTAATTTACCCCAATGTACGAGCTCTTCCGCTAGTTTGCGATACATAGGAGGGAAGGAAATCTCATATAAGCAGTCTATTGAGGCTGCCAGATTGACCCCCAAGTTGGGAATACGTGAATCGCGCCATTCAAAAATGAACTTTTCCTTTAGGCGTGCGAGCAGGGGTTCTGGTATGTTGACATTTAACGCCATAGATTTTGAGTAGTTAACCTTGAGTCCTGCAACTGCACTGAAGTTATCTAATGGCTATAAATTGGTAGGTAGGGAGATCAATGGGTCAGTGACAAAGAGTAGGATATTGTCCGAAAAGAGGGAGCACTTGTGAGTTTGTGAGCCGCACTGTACCCATGAATGTCCAGGTGGTCTCTAATGGCAATGGCCAGTGTTTCAATGACAATAGTGAAGATTAGAGGGGACAACCCTGCCAGGTTCCTTTGTGGCTCGGGAAGGAGTCAGAATAGTATCCCTGTAGACGAATTTGCGCCTCTGGATTCGAATAGTGGGAACCTATTGTTCAAAAAGGTTTGCCTAAATCCCCAGCGGTGCAATATTGGTATAAGGAATGACCAAGAGACTGAGTCAAATGCCTTCTGGAGGTCCAGTGATAGCAGAAAGCCTGTTTGGGGAGGATTACCATCCCATCAGGACCTCAGAAGGGAGATGACGTCAATTGCTCTACGGATTTGGTCAGGGCCCTGGCGTCCCAGTATAAAACCTTTTTTGAGGTCGTTATTAACCACTTGCCAACCGCCGCACGACGATATACGTCGACAGAATGGCACGGGCAGGCATATGGGCGTATATTTAAGTCCCTGCCTTCCCGCGGGTGGGGGGCCCGTACGGGCCCCCCCGGTGCCTGCGGCGGTCGGTATTCGTTCGAGAGCGATCCGGGATGAGGGGGCGGCCATTCATTCATGGCCACCCCCTCGCGATCGCTCCAGACGAATGGAAATCCTTCGTGACATCACTTCCTCTCCTGTAATGTAAACACAGGCAGAGGAAGTGATGTAATCTCTCCTCGTGTCGGTATTTTTCGTTCCGGCACCGAGGAGAGAGGATCGGTGAGTTGCACCAACACGACACTTCACAGTAGAACATGCCAGGCACACTCACACCCCCCCTTTACCCCCCGATCACCCCCCCAATTACCCCCCGATCACCCCCCCAATTACCCCTGCCCCCCCAGTCACAGTGACACCAATGCATTTTTTTTTTTTGCATTGGTGTCATTTGTGACTGTAATAACTGTTAGGGCAGTTAGGGTTAGCCCCCTTTAGTTCTAATGTACCCCCCCCAATAAAGGTTTAACCCCGTGATCACCCCCCGTCGCCAGTGTCACTAAGGCTGGGTTCACATTGCAGCGGTTTATGAGAACGGATGTGATTCGCACCGCACTGCAGTGCAAATCACATCCGATCTCTGCGATTCGAGTTCAGCCATTCGCCGCACCCGCGGCAAATTCGCACGGGACCCTTTTTTTGGTCCGCAGCAGAATCTGATCGCATTGGGTGTTCACACCATGCGATCCGAGTTTGCAGATCGCACTGCGATATGCGAACTGATCTGGGGGTGTCAGTAACATTTCACTGACACTCCCAGCAGTTCGCATAGGGCAGTGTGAACTGCCGCCGGGAGGCATGCGATGCGGGAACCCGCCGCGGATTCGTGGCGTTCCCACATCGCTCCAGTGTGAACCCAGCCTAATAAGCGATCGTTTTTCTGATCGCTGTATTAGTGTCACAGGTGACGCTAGTTAGGCAGGTAGGTATTTAGGTTCGCCGCAGCTTTTTATAGCGCCAGGGACCCCCATATACTACCGCATAAAGCCCCCTGATTGCCCCCTAGTTAACCCTTTCACCAGTGATCACCATATAACTGTTACAGGTGACGCTGGTTGGTTAGTTATTTTTTTATAGTTTCAGGGCACCCGCCATTTATTACCTAATAAAGGTTTAACCCCCTGATCACCCGGCGGGTGTCATTTGTGACTGTAATAACTGTTAGGGCAGTTAGGGTTAGCCCCCTTTAGTTCTAAGGTACCCCCCTAACCCCCCAATAAAGGTTTAACCCCGTGATCACCCCCCATCGCCAGTGTCACTAAGGCTGGGTTCACATTGCAGCGGTTTATGAGAACGGATGTGATTCGCACCGCACTGCAGTGCAAATCACATCCGATCTCTGTGCGATTCGAGTTCAGCCATACAGATAGTATGGCTGAATTCGCGTTGCACCCGCCGCACCCGCCGCAAACTCGCACGGGACCCTTTTTTTGGTCCGCAGCAGAATCGGATCGCATGGGTGTTCACACCATGCGATCCGAGTTTGCAGATCGCACTGCGATATGCAAACTGATCTGGGGGTGTCATTCCCAGCAGTTCGCATAGGGCAGTGTGAACTGCCGCCGGGAGGCATGCGATGCGGGAACCCGCCGCGGATTCGTGGCGTTCCCGCATCGCTCCAGTGTGAACCCAGCCTAATAAGCGATCGTTTTTCTGATCGCTGTATTAGTGTCACAGGTGACGCTAGTTAGGCAGGTAGGTATTTAGGTTCGCCGCAGCTTTTTATAGCGCCAGGGACCCCCATATACTACCGCATAAAGCCCCCTGATTGCCCCCTAGTTAACCCTTTCACCAGTGATCACCATATAACTGTTACAGGTGACGCTGGTTGGTTAGTTATTTTGTTATAGTTTCAGGGCACCCGCCATTTATTACCTAGTCTCACTAGTGTACCCGTAAATTTAGGGGTGTCTACTTTCCAAAATGGGGTCATTTGGGGGGGGGTTTGTGCCATCTTGGCATTTTATGGCCTTCAAAACTGTAACGCCCTTAGAAAGCCTGAAGGCGGTGCTTTGTTTTCGGGGCCCTGTACGCGGCTAGGCTCCCAAAAAGTCCCACATATGTGGTATCCCCATACTCAGGAAAAGCAGCAGAATTTATTTTGGGGTGTCATTTCACATATGCCCATGGCATGCGTGAGCAATATATCATTTAGTGACAACTTTGTGAAAAAATAAAATAAAAAAGTTTGTAATTTTCCCGCAACTTGTGGCAAAATATAAAATATTCCATGGACTCAACATGCCTCTCAGCAAATAACTTGGGGTGTCTACTTTCTAAAATGGGGTCATTTGTGGGGGTTTTGTGCCATCTTGGCATTTTATGGCCTTCAAAACTGTAATGGGTAGTGAGAAGTGAAATCAAAAATTTACGCCCTTAGAAAGCCTGATGGCGGTTCTTGGTTTTCGGGGCCCCGTACGCAGCTAGGCTCCCAAAAAGTCCCACATATGTGGTATCCCCGTACTCAGGAGAAGCAGCAGAATTTATTTTGGGGTGTCATTTCACATATGCCCATAGCATGTGTGAGCAATATATCATTTAGTGACAACTTTGTGTAAAAAAAAAAAAAAAAAAAGTTTGTAATTTTCCCGCAACTTGTGGCAAAATATAAAATATTGCATGGACTCAACATGCCTCTTAGCAAATAGCTTGGGGTGTCTACTTTCTAAAATGGGGTCATTTGTGGGGGTTTTGTGCCATCTTGGCATTTTATGGCCTTCAAAACTGTAATAGGTAGTGAGAAGTGAAATCAAAAATTTACGCCCTTAGAAAGCCTGAAGGCGGTGCTTGGTTTTCGGGGCCCCGTACGCGGCTAGGCTCCCAAAAAGTACCACATATGTGGTATCCCCGTACTCAGGAAAAGCAGCAGAATTTATTTTGGGGTGTCATTTCACATATGCCCATAACATGTGTGAGCAATATATCATTTAATGACAACTTTGTGTAAAAAAAATAAAATATTTTTTTTTGTCATTATTCAATCGCTTGAGGCAAAAAAATAAAATATTCAATGGGCTCAACATGCCACTTATCAATTTCCTTAGGGGGTCTACTTTCCAAAATGGGGTCATTTGGGGGGGTTTTGTACTGCCCTGCCATTTTAGCACCTCAAGAAATTAGATAGGCAGTCGTAAACTAAAAGCTGCGTAAATTCCAGAAAACGTACCTTAGTTTGTAGATGTGACAACTTTTGCGCAAACCAATAAATATACAGTTATTGACTTTTTTTTTACCAAAGACATGTGGCTGAATACATTTTGGCCTAAATGTATGACTAAAATGTAGTTTATTGGATTTTTCTAATAACAAAAAGTAGAAAATATCATTTTTTTTCAAAATTTGCTGTCTTTTTACGTTTATATCGCAAAAAATAAAAATCGCAGAGTCAGTCAAATACCTTTAAAAGAAAGCTCTATTTGTGGGAAGAAAAGGACGCAAATTTCGTTTGGGTACAACATTGCATGACCGCGCAATTACCAGTTAAAGCAACGCAGTGCCAAAGTGTAAAAAGACCTCTGGTCATTTACCAGCAAAATGCTCCGGTCTGAAAGTGGTTAAAGAAATGGGGCAATAGTTGGAGACTAAGCTAGTGACTTTGCCTGGTATGGGAATCACGGTGATGAAGGCGGAGTTTAGGGACATATCCAGCTGGGACCCTGTATGCCTCTGGTTAAACTGGGTTAAGTATGGAGCTAAGGTAGTGGCAAAATGTTTATAATATGGCACAAGAAGCCATCCGGGGTGGGAGCAGAGTGGTCTTTTGAATTTTTGATAACCTGTGACATTTCTGCTGATTTTCATTCCTCTAACCCAGGGGTGCCCAACCAGTGGCCCGCGGGGCCCTCTGATGTGGCCCGTGACCTCCTGCTCTGGGATAGAATAGAAAGAATACTGTTAGTAAAGGTCAGTTTATTACTAAAATCACAGTGTATATATGGGCATATCTGTTCTGCAGTGGTTACTGGGCTGCTTTCAAACTGATCCGCAGGTGCAGAGCAGTTTACCTGCAGGTTACCTGCACTGAGCCATAGACTTCTATTGTTACCTGCAAGTTTGAGCTTTCTGAAAGTGCACCAAACCTGCAGAATATAATAGAAGTCTATTGCAAATTGCAGGAAAGCCAAAAGTACACTGCGTTGCACATGTGGTGTGGGTAAACTGCAACATATCAGTGTGAAAGCAGCCTTGGACCCCTTTCACGTGGTCAGCCCAACAGTCTGACCAATTGGACCCTTCATTTACCTCTAAGCCCTTGTACACACGGTCGGACATTCCGACAACCAAATCTGTTGGATTTTGTCCGACGAATTTTGTCCGAAACTGTTGCATACACACAGTCGGACAAAATTGTCAGAAAATCCGATCGTACTTAACGTGATGACGTTATTTAATTAGGACGGGACTACGTTCAGGCTAGTAGCCAATAGCTTTGGTCTAGGAATTTGATCTGAGCATGTGTGGCACTTTGTCTGATCGGAATTCTCTACACATGATTGGACAAAGTCCGATTGGATCATGTCGTCGGAAAATTTCATAGCCCAGCTGGAAAACTTGGTCCGTCGGATACTCCAACGGAAACAGTCCGATGGAGCCCACACACTGTCGGATTATCTGACAACACGGTCCGATCGGACATTTTCCGCCGGAATGTCTGACAGTGTACAGGGCTTAGTAGTGGTAGACATAAACTGACTTGCGTTCTACCTCCAATACGATCCGACCAAAAAGTATTGTGGGCTGTGTCTGCTCTGCAAATGCAGAGTGGACACGGATATGCCATCCACCCATTGTGGATGGCATATCCACAATGGGCTCCGCTCATTGTGGCCTGTGACCGGTTGCCAAGTCACTTAAGTGGCCCTCGCTCTTCAAAAGGTTAGGCACCCCTGCTCTAACTGGTGCTTGAGCGTGGGGATTTTAATGGAGCTAAGAAAGGAATTAAGGGAGGTATCCTGGATAGCCTTTCCCTCACTATATCGTTTCTTGTAATAGTCATGGATAGTTTCCATGATTTTTTGAGGGTTTTTGGAGAGTGCGTTATTCCCAATCTTGATTTTAGGTAAGGTGTGTGTTTTTAATCTAGGAGTCAATCTGGCAGCCAACGCAGATCCCAAATTGTCTCTCTGGTGATAAAAGCAGGCTCCACTCCAATGTAAGCTTTTTTCGGCTATAGCGGTTAGAGCTAAATTCAAAGCTGTGTGTGCAGAGTCTATTTTCTCTATCGATACTGAAGCAGGGTTTTTTTTTACGTTGTTTGGTAAGGCATAGAAATGCTATCTCCAAATTCTCTGTCAACCTTCCTCATTTTACGCAGTTGAGATGCCATTTGAATGAGTTTCCCCTCTAATGGTAACTTTATGAGCTGCCCACAGTGAAGTTTGGGAGACATCCTCTGCATCATTCAAAAGGAAATATTCCTGAATATTTCTTTCTATCTCGAACATGGGTCGGGTTACTAAAGATTGAGGCGTTCAACCTCCAGATGAAACGTTTGTTCTGTCCCGAGGGTCGATCCATTATTAGAAAGAGGAGTGAGTGGTCAGACTAAGCAGAGTCTTTTATGTAGGATTTAGTTACTGCTGGGATGTTGGACGAGGAGATGAAGTGATCAATGCCGGCAAAATAATTGAGGGTTATAATAATGGGTGTAGCCTTACAATTGGGTTAACTTCCCTGCAGACATCCACCAGTTCTTGTTGGTAAATTTGTCTAGCCACTTTAAGGCTCTGACTGGTGGGAGGCACGTTTCCCTTACCCATGGGGTGGGTTTTATCCAACCCCGTATCAAAGGCTATATTAGAATCTCCCCTGTATATGACGGTGCCTTCAGTTAGCGGATTTAAAGAGCGAAATAAAGATGCAAAGAATTTAGATTGGCCTCTGTTCGGTGCATAATATATTAGTGAATATAGTTGGTTATTAATGAGGCCCTTCGCCAGTAGGAATCTGCCGTCAGGATCTTTCAACTCTGAAATAAATGAGAGCTGGCAGGTACGGGAGAAGAATATCGCTACCCCTTTTGTTTTTGTGTCTGCACTAGCAAGATAAAATGTAGGGAATTTGGGATGGATATATGAGAGGGTATAGGTGCTTGCAAAGTGCGTTTCATGGAGAAACATATCTATTTCTGGGTATGATAATACTGAAAGATCTTTCTGCATTTGACTGGCAAGTTTAACCCCTGGACATTGTGCGAGGCAATGTGCAGGGGAGGGTTTGGTGTGATAGGATCAGCCATGGAGCAGTGTAGGAGAAAAAAAACAATGCGTACCAGTCACTTACCCCGACACCAGTGGGAGGATCAAGGAGTGGTATTTCACGCCAGTTCGATTTGTAATAGGCCGGAAGCCAGGAGAGGTGCAAGCTCATCTGGGTCACTAGGGAGAAAGAAAGATTAGTACAAGAAAATAGAGGTAGTTAAAGCAGAGAGAAGTAAAACATGGTGTAAACAGAGAGGAAGAAGTGGGGTATACCCAGTCTACTCTTAAGGACAGTAGAAAAATAAAAAAAGTAAGAACAATACATATCCCTCATAAAGGAGGGGTAATCCTGACCAGGAGAGAGAAAAGATCCACGTCTCCGGGATCAGGAGGAGGTGCATGTACACCGCTCCGGTCTTTTGCACTTCCATATGGTAAATCAATATAAGATGCAACGGTGATGGCATCAACATAACTTCTTGAAAAGTAAATGTAAAAAGGGGCGTGGCCTGGAATAGAACGCTAGGGAACAGAGCTCCGCCGGCCAGTAATCCTATACTACATATCCTGAGACCCAGCTAACAATCTGAGACCCGGAAAATACCACCGAGAACCCTTGAGGATCATGTCGCCGGCAAAAAAAAACAGCATCCGCGGTTGCAAAGCTCGGACAATACCGAAGACAGGACACAGATCCCCAGAGCCAAGGTAGCGTGATGGAACGTGCACACCCCTTGTCGGGCAAACTGCCGCCAGCCAGAGCAACCCCACGTACTTTTATCACAAAGTTTCTCAATTTCAGAGATAGAGATGCTATACTTCGCCTAAGCAAAAAAAAAGGGTTAACATTCCCCTTGGAAACAAGATGGTTGCCGTTTTCCAGACTTCTCAGCTGAGGTGCAACACAAAAGGCGAACCTTTATGAAAGTCGAGAGACGCCTACACATTAAAAATTTGAAATATGCAATGCTTTTCCCGACCTGTCTCCGCTTTGAAGGAGAAGACCAAAGCTCATTTCTTTGAGGACCCTGAGGCCGCCATCACATGGCTGGAGCAGAGGGAAACACACAGATAAGTAAACGAGCCATTTTTCTTTAATTTTCCCCATGATTTTACTAGATTGACTTGCCGGGCTGTTCCTGTAGACTGTTCTTCCAAAACGGGGGAGAGGGAGAACGAGATCTGCGTTTTGGCTGTGTGTCCTCTTATCCCTGCTGCCGCGTGGCTTGGATGGGCTCTGTACATCACTTGCTATTGAACAGAATCACTTTGATCACTCTCCTCTACACAGCCGTGGTGGGTTTGATGCCACGGGGCCACTGCAAACGCATGCGCAACATAGTTTTACGCAGCTCCCTACAAGCTATTGACTTTTTGGAAAACACATAAGGCAAAGACTTTTGGTTTGCGTTACCAGCCATTAAATAGACTGACACTAACTACCCCCCCCCCCCCACATAGCCACAATATGCTCGTCATTGGAGGGCCACTGCAGCCGCATGCCCAACATACTTTATGAAGTCATCTTCCAGGACTGGAACTGAGGCTTCTCCCGACAGAAAACGCAATCAACAGCTGTTTTCCCCTTGAACCTCCGTTTTTTGATTGTGTTTTTCCCTACACAGGGAAACTTTGGTGGTCTCCCCCTGGGAGCCGGAGCACTAGCTTGGGAAGCCTCAGGATATTCTTGTTCTTCCTTGGGGATGCCTTCTCCCTATCTTTTCCTCAGGGGGGGCAGCATTTGGAAGAGCCCCCCTGAGAGCTGAGGACCCTGGGTACAGTGGTGTACCCAGAACTTCAGGAGCCATTATCCTGCCTCCTCCCTTACCTGTCTGGGCGTCCATTCAGACGGGGGTGCTGGACATTAGTTCTTTCCAGGGGGAGCGTGTCCCCCAACACCCGGGCCCCTGGTAGCGTGTGCTGCAGGGGAGGGCGCCGGCCGAAACATGGTGACAAGCACCCATGTCATTTTCAGACAGGAAAATGGCAGCGGCGTTCTTACCCAGGAGGGAAGGCTGAGATTCAGCAGGGCAGGTGCCCACATCCTACTTTCGCTAGGTGAGGAGACACCAGTTCACTATGGTGAATGTCTTCTTAAACCACCTCAGATGGGAATGAGGAACATAAGGCATTGCCCCCCCTATATGTATATACTGACTGGTACAGTGCAGGACACAGCCTAACCTTGTAGCTCCCTATGGGGACAGCAGTTGGGGGGGGGCACTTTGGCTGCTATCCTCCTTCCGTATGGACCATAAGTATGGAAAAGCAAGCCTGGTGGCTGTGGCAAAAGGGGAAGATGACAACGGTGAGTACTTTCCCTTGCCTTGAGAATTTAGTTGCAAAATCCCTAATTCCAGCCAGAGGGTTTCTAGGCATTTGAGATGATCACCCCTGGGGTCTGGATTTAAATCGTCCAGAAACTTCTGCTAAAAAACATCAGCCACAGCTCCCTCTTACATCAGAGGCGCTGTATGGTGGACCAGTGGTGCAGAGGAGCAAGTGTGCCTAAACCACCGCAGGTGAGAAAGAGGTAGGTAAGGCATTGCTTTCCCCCACCCCCCCTTCCCTGTGTATATACTGACTGGTGCAGTGCAGGACCTGGGGACTGGATACAAATAGCCCAGAAGCTACTGCTAAAACCACCAGCCACAGCTCCCTCTTACATCAGAGACACTGTGGTTATCACAACAGTAGGTTGCCAGCCTCTCCCTACATGCCCGGTTGTAGTACAGTAGGGGTGAATATAGCGAAATAGGGGGGACCTGGTAGATACAAAGAGTTCCTTACAGGCCATGTATACCACTGAACAAGTTATTAATTATGCAGTGGTTAGAGGATTCAGGAGTAAGCTCCCCTGGTCAGCAGGTGCACTGGGTTATTCAGTCCTATTAGCCTAGCTGAAGTTGCTCCAAGATGCTTAAAAGCTGACTTAACTTTCAACGATGTGGCAGGGACCAAGCTTCTGTGTGGCACAGTAGGGGTTCCCTTGTGACAGATCCTCCTTTTGGGGGTTGCTTGCTATGGGTAACTTTTTATAAGCACCAACCTCCCACTCCACCCTTACACTGTGGTTATATTCTACTGCAGGAGGTAAAGAAAAACATTTTAGTTGGTCTGGGCTACAGTCCAGATCTAAAGGCGATTTACCATAAATCGGTTCCTACATCTTTTGAGGATTTTCTGTGCAAACCTATGCAAGAGCTACATGTTTGCTTGTTTAGGCTGGAAGTAAATAGCTACCTGCAGGCCTTAAATTGGTGACCACCTCTTCTAGAGGCTGTCTTAATTGGTCTCTAGGGCTGGGCTCATTGAGACTTTAGTTGCTGATCGGCCCCACCTGTGTATTAGCTGGCTAGAGTTTGCTCAGTCTCAGGGAATGGAGGCAAGGTAGGACAATGGCTACTATAGTAAGGTGTCCAACCATTTTAGGATTTGTTCCTTCACTGGTGGTGAAGGGTTAGTATCTACAGCCCAGGCTATGCCTATGAAATAAATTGCCCCTGTTTGGTTAATTCATTAAGGGATACGCCATGACTCCTTGGCTGCACACCGGTAGACCTCAGTAGCGAAGGTTTGTCCTTGCTGGGATGTTTTGTGGCACAACAGAAATGCACATTGAGATTTGTGACATCTCTGCTCATAAGGGGTATATTGCTGTTGTAATGGAAATTTGTAGGTTCTGTATATAATTGTATTCCATTTTATATGTATTGCACGATGCCCTCACTGTGCACACGGCACTAACAATGTTTTCAGTACATGTTTTGCATTCTTTCAAGTCCTGATTAGAATTAGCCTGCCTTTGTAACGCCCCTTGTTACCATAAACGTACAATTGTAATATTAATGTGATACCTATGTAATCGTGTATAAAAACCTTCAAATGCGTCATAATAAAGGAGAACGGTTATTTGGAAAGATGCTGAGCGTATCTTTTGTGTCTGTTCCCTACTGCAGTAGTTATTAATTTGGAACCACTAATCAATATGAGGATAAGAGTTGCCTATCATCAAAATATCCATTTCAGGTGGCGAAGCCAGCCAGCAGGGGTTATCGGGTGACCCTGAGTATCCGAAACGAGGAGCTTGAGACGATCTGGGAATTTCTGATAATCAGCCGGCTGAGGTAAGCCTTTTGCTTACATTTGAGTTATCAGACTTCCTTGACCGGTAAGGCATTTTTGGGACAAACGGTAGCTATTTTACTCCCCTTAATCGAACTGTATTGATTGGTGGTTATATGTTATGTTGTCACTGTCTACTGTCCATCAGAGTGTTATAGAGAAAGGGAAGAATAGTGCTGTTCACAGGTATATGTAGTACATCTGCTAGATAAAGTCGTTTAGAGGCAAAGGGGTATAGGCACACGTAGAGAAGACTGGCCAGTCATTATGGGCATTAAATTAAGTAAGGGAATGACGGGTAAGAGACCCTCAAAAATGCCCAGCGCAAGAGGAGCGCTATATATGAACCAAAGGTGCGGTTCCGCCTATACTGAGCCCCTATTTTAATGGTTAAAGTGGACAGGGATCCACAAAGGGTAACTGGGTTACCACCAAAGTCCGCAGGGACAAAGAATCATGCAGAGTATACAGCTAGAGAAACAGCTATTTATGTGAGCAGGATGGATCAAGAGTGACATTAACACTAGACAGAAAGGGACTTTTTGATGTTAAGTTGTGGGATGAATTTGGGGTCAGGCATTACAACTAGTAAAGTCAAGAAACTGTAATGAGAATTAAAACAGAATGCTTTATATGTTGTCAGAGAGGGAAGATGGGATGAGCACTATAGCTGCCCGTCTGATCATAGAAGGTACAGTATGTGAAGTATGGTATTACAATAAATTTGATGCAAAGGATATCAGAACCAAATTAAGAAAGCAGAAGTTTAAGCAAGGAAGTATTAAAAAGCGTTAAAAGAAAGTGAGAGAATGATATGCATGTGTTGTGTACAAATGGGAATAATGTAAGCAATTTTAGAGATATATTTGAGTATGTTTGTGAATGCTGGAACCTTTAGTTCTATCACTTGTGTGTGTCATGTATGCAAATGTGACCCCCTCCTTTGTGCTCTCCTGAAAGAATGTAGCTGGGATGAGAGGTTGGTGATAAGCTGGAAGGACACCATGCCAATTTCAGTTTTTTAGACAAAGCATTTATAACAAAATGTGCTGTGTTAACGAATCTAATGATAAACAATGTGATCACAATTATTTTTGAATCTATTTTCCAAACATGGTAAAATGAAGGTTACATTTAACTGTGCCTTGCACAATTTGAATATCCTTTGATAGTGGAAACAGTGCATTAAAAAAAAAAGAGAGAAATTGAGTAAAATTAAGTAATATGTCCCCCTTTAAGGACATTTATCTGTGCATATATATTAGTGTGTGATATTGAAATTATCATATGAGTATTCATTTCTAATATGAGTTTAACAATTTTATTAATAAATATAGATATATTGAAACTGGTTTAGACAACCTTTGGTTGGAAATGAAATACAGGTTAATGGGGAAATTGGTAAAAATGGGATTAGTTTATATAAAGATAACAATTTTGTAATTTTACATTTATTGAGTGGAAAGGAAAAAAGATTAAGATGAGGTTGTTAATTTGAATACAGCTGCAATAATGTTTAACAAAGCCAAGATGAATGGGATACATAAGGAAGTTTTTCTACAGAAATGAAATCTTAAAGTCTGATAATAACTTAATGTGCGGTCCATGATGTGAGAGTAATAATAACATTTAAATATAACAGACCCATCACATCAAGTCCACACACCCTGTTAGGATAGATGCCACCTGCAGCCAGTTGTTCTATAGTTTTTGATGTGGTGAAGCACTTTGTTTTTATGTATTTTTATTTTTGAAATCCAAAGCAGAATGTGTGGATTGTGAAATGGTGTGCCCCTTTTCCTTGTAAGTGCAGTGGGTATAAGTAGAAGAATATTTTGGATTTATGGACATCTCTGCATGACTGCAGGGTATTGTTATCATTTATTATAATATTGTCAGGAAAAAGTTGTCTTTTTGAAACATGAAACTGGAGTTCTTACACAAACAGCATGATAGAAAAAAGCCATTGTTATATTTATGCAAGCTGGACCCAGTAATCAAGGGTTCACTCTGATATATCAGAGCTGTAGCTTAATGCAAAGTTGCTATTAGACAAAGTTACAGATATTATTTTGGTCGAATATTTCATTTTTAATGGTCCGACATTCTGCACAGCAAATATATAGCTAACTAAATGTTTGTCTAATGAAAGGTTCAAAATATGAATTTGTTTTGTTTATGTACAAATCTAACAATGAAAAATGCGTACATTTGAATCCAGCCATCTTATTGCCTCTATTGGAGGAGGCTGGAGACAAAGAAAAAGCACATTTGTTAAATTGATGACGTAGGAATCAGCTGCTGTGAGCCCAGTGCAGGACGCACTCCCTGAAGACCCGAGTATTTACTTTTTTGTAGTGTTTTTCCTGGTTTTATACCGAGGATGAAGTTTATCACCCAGAAGGATTCCCTGTATTCAAAGTCATTGGATCCTTTTTCCAGAGCTCAAGAAGCAGAGCTCCATGTTTTAGCAAAGCCCATGAGCTATAAAAAGAGTATATATTTATATAGATAGTCGAGATATAGAGAGCTTTTGGTTCCATTTGAAGGGCCAGAAGTTTGTTTTTACTTCGGCGGGTAAACCAATCAAGCATGCCAAGTTAACTTGATCGGCTGTTTTCAGCCTACCAGGTTCTTGCTGAGGTAGCCATACTAACAGTAAAACTCGCACATGGAAGCAGACCAGGCGACTCTAAGGATGCTGCATTTACAGCCCCGGACACTTGCTGGGTCTGTGCAACTCACAGATTCCACCCTAGTTCTGGTCCAGTATAGCTGGGATTAATAATTCAACTTTAAGGACCCCAGAACTAGAAGCACAAGTGGTCCACAGAGGGCAACTTCTTACGAAACAAGGTGATCATTTATGTCTGCCAGACACTCTTTTCCCTTCAGCTTGACACATGGACCATGTCATCAGTCACAAGTCGTTATGGCTGCCTTAGTAAATGAGCATGGGATAGAGCCAGGGTTCTCCACAGTTGTTTTTATAACATACCACTTGTTTTACCTGTTACCAAAGGTGTTACCAAAAGCTGAACAAAAGCTGTGCCCAAGTCAGGATCTTACAAGTATGTATTTTGTTTGTATGGACATGTTTTGTGGATGTCCAGTGGCAAACGCTACTGCAAAGGCCACAGTAAAAAAGTGTTATCAGAAGTAGTTTTGCAGAATCTACAGAGAGTAAGAGGAAATCATTTTTATAGGAGAGTCCTTACTAGAAGCTTTGAGGTTTTATTTTTACACCCCCTACTGTCTACAATGTAGCGGACAAAGTAGAGTAAGAAACTAGAAAACTTTTGCCTGAATGTTTTCTTATATTTTATCAAGCCCGTAAGGGGATGTTGGACTCTCTCCCTATGGGATTTGGTTTGGGAGTGTGTTAGTCACTTGCTTATATTTTGTCTCAGCAGCTGAAGTCCTCCATTTGGATCTCACAGAGAATGTTGCTGATTTTTTAAGGTTTTTGACAAACTTATTTATGTGTTCTCTCCCCAATTCCAGATCCAGAATGTTTGGAAGGATCTAAAACTAAAGCCAGGTGACTTGTGTCTTGTTAAGAGACATTTATATATAAGGAAATGTTTGGAGACTCAATACAGCATCTATTTCATGTACAGTTTTGCAAAACTTGAAATAAAAGTCACCTGGATCCACACCAGACACTGCAAAAATGTCTAAATTAAAGAAATCTCTGTGTTTGATTTGTTTCCCTCTTGCAATCACAGTCTAGGGCACTTTTTGATTCAATCACTTTAATTGTAAGGGATATATATATATTTGAAAAGTAGTTTAGCCATGTTGAAGTCATATTTGTCTTTTGTACCTCTTCCATTTTATGTAGAATTGTCTGTGTTTACATGTGCTGATAAGTCAGCATACCAGCAATTAAGCTAGAAGGCCATTCTGGCCACAGGAGTGTACAGCCAGTACTCTGTAAATATGTCTTATCAATCATTTGTTTTTCATAGTGAAAAGTCGTTTTGTAATGAAAAAAGCTGCTCAGCTATTATTTTCTCCACAATGGAGTTTTTGCCTCTTTGGCCAGGACTACCTCCACCTAAGCATGTGGAGGTTCCAGGTTAAAGGTGATAGCAGGTATGGTTAGTGATCAAAATATTGATCAAAAGAGAGGAGACTGTAATGGAAATTAGTAGGTTCTGTATATATCACTGATACATAGTGATCAGGCGGCTTTATGCCAGGCAGAAATAAGTCTTTCAATCTTAGAAGACTCTTCATAAAATCACAGGCCGCTAATGACAATCCAGGGTCTAGGGTGGTCATAGCTCTAGACAAGAATGAAAGGACAGGTTCCCCTTGGGGTTTTCAGGCAGCGACAAGAAGCAGAAATAAATTTGTAAAAATATATTTATTTTGTTAGTTCAAAGGCTTAATCGCCGTCATGAATTTAAAATACGGACTCTGGTATATGTTATTACAGCATATCGATGGGTAAAAGATATATGCAACATTTGGTACAGAGATAGTTACAGGAACAATTTACAAATACATCAATATTTCAAAAGCTACAAATAGCACCCATGCTACCCCAATGCATTTCGACCTTCAGGGAGTCAGGGTCTTCTTCAGGGGGGGGACAAAACCCAAGCAGAAGGGGTGATTATATCATATATTCTGCAAATAGTCAAAAGAAAAAAGACTTTCAATAGAAAAGTTTTTGCCTAAAAATTAGCTAATTATTATACCTTATTTCAGTAATATTTACCAGTTCCACCAAACCGTTACTGTTCAACCAGAGACTTTTATTAAAATCTGAAAAAGAAAATAGTGCCTTCTCTCAAAGGGTCATCCTGGTACTGCTGCCCTGCTGTTCTAACCCACTTCATCCACCCACCAAACAGGGGGAAAGAAGGGGGGGGGGGGGAGAGAGAGGAAAATGACTTCACGGGGGCATTGATCGCTGACTTGCAAGAATTGACAGTATCTGGAGTTTATCCAGGGGAACCAGAGGGACAGAAGAGGAGGTTCTTTGCACACCCTAGGTAGCCACACCTAAAAATAATGAAATATAATAAAATATAAAATAAGTGTTCCACGTAAAGATATTCTAAGTGAATATATAAATGTTGTGTTACAATATTATACTATTATATAAGTGCATATATAAATATAAATAAGAAATAGAAAGTGAAAGAAAAGTAATTCTTATTTGCCCAAATAATATATGTTTATACAAAAGCAATTTAGTAAAAAAGTGTGGAGTCACCAGTATGATGATTATCGTTGTATGTGTAGGTTGTGGATGAAAAAAAAAAAAAAAAAATTAAAAAGACTTAAAAAACTGACATAGGAGTGTGCTTAAACCACTGACCCCATCTGCATATGGTGATGTGACTGTGATAGTATTAGCCCACGTACACATGGTCGGAGATTTTGGCAACCAAATCCGTCGGATTTTGCCTGTCGGATTAAGTCCGACGGATTGTGTCCGAAACTGTTGCATACACACGGTCGGGCCAAGTTGTCTGATTTCGCAGGTGGCCAAGAACACGATGACGTAAGCCGGGACTAGAAAAAGGAAGTTCAGCTCCACGTCCAGCACCCTTTGGGCTCCTTCTGCTGATCTCGTGTGTATCGCGTGTTAGTAGAAGTTTGGTGAGAGACGATTCACGCTTTTCAGATTTGTGATTCAGATCGCTACTGCTCTTCAGTTTCTGCTTGTCGGTGCGTATCGGATAATCAGTGCGTGCAGTCAGTAAGTATTTGTTGATCATTGTGGACTATATCTTGGTATAGTACGCTTTAGACATGTGCATTCCTTTTCGTCCGAATGCATTTTCGTCTGAATTTCAGCTATTTTCGTTTTCGTTTTGACAAACGATAACGAAAGCACAAAATCCGAAAAACTAAAGATCCGACATAAATAAATGCTTTATTTTCGTTTTCATTGTTACAACAGTTCGATATAGAATAGGAGATTCGACATGACTCTGACAACAATCTGTGTCTATAGAACCTGTGGTCGAATGTGCCTAACCTTACCTCTATTAGTCCAAGATTATATAGAGAAAATATTCGACAGAGAAAAAAGATTTGACAGAGAGAAAAGATTCTGCAAGTTACTGTCCTAAAAAGTGTTTGGGGACCCGGGTCCTGCCCCAGGGGACATGTATCAATGCAAAAAAAAGTTTTAAAAACGGCCGTTTTTTCGGGAGCAGTGATTTTAATAATGATTAAAGTGAAACAATAAAAGTGTAATATTCCTTTAAATTTCGTAGGGGGGGGGGGGGTTGTCTATAGTATGCCTGTGAAGGGGCGCATGTTTCCCGTGCTTAGAACTGTCCCTGCACAAAGTGTCATTTATGCAGGAAAAAAAGTCCTTTAAAATCACTCGCAGCTATTATGAATTGTCGGCTCTGTAATACAGAGAACACTCATTGAAAGTCATTGATAAAAAAATAAATAAATAAAAAAGCGTGGGGGTCTCCCAAATTCAATTACCAGGCCCTTCAGGTCTGGTATGGATATTAAGGGGAACCCCGCGTCAAATGTAAAAAAAAATTGACGTGGGGTTCCCCCTAAAAATCCATACCAGACCCTTTATCCGAGCACGCAACCTGGCAGGCCGCAGGAAAAGAGGGGGGGACCAGAGAGCGGCCCCCCCTCCCTCCTGAACCGTACCAGGCCACATGCCCTCAACATTGGGAGGATGCTTTGGGGGTCTGTGACCCCTCAAAGCACCTTGTCCCCATGTTGATGAGGACAAGGGCCTCATCCCCACAACCCTGGCCGGTGGTTGTGGAGGTCTGCGGGCGGGGGGCTTATCAGAATCTGGAAGCCCCCTTTAACAAGGGGACCCCCAGATCCCGCCCCCCCCCCTGTTTGAAATGGTAAGGGGGTACAAAAGTACCCCTACCATTTCACAAAGAAAGTGTAAAAAATGGTTAAATAAAACAAACACACTTTTGAAAAATTCCTTTATTAAAAATAAAAAAATAAAAAAAAGATTCCAGCGGCGGTAATCCACTCTTGCTATCCAGCGACGGACGGTCATCTCTCCAGCGATGTCTCATCTCATCCAGCGCAGCGAATCCCTCCTTCTTCTGTCTCCGTGGAGGAGACACTGCAGGCATTCCGGCGGCTGACGTTTCTTATATACGGAGGGCGGGGCCACCCGTCACCTGACCCCGCCCCCCTCTGACGCAAGGGGAAACCCGGGGTTCCCTGTGACGTATGGGTGACCCCGCACCCCTCTGATGTAACACAGGCAGGTTTCCGTTACATCAGAGGGGGGCGGGGTCACTCATACATCACGGGGAACCCCGGGTTTCCCCTTGCGTCAGAGGGGGGCGGGGTCAGGTGACGGGTGGCCCCGCCCTCCGTATATAAGAAACGTCAGCCGCCGGAATGCCTGCAGTGTCTCCTCCACGGAGACAGAAGAAGGATGGATTCGCTGCGCTGGATGAGATGAGACATCGCTGGAGAGATGACTGTCCGTCGCTGGATAGCAAGAGTGGATTACCGCCGCTGGAATCTTTTTTTTATTTTTTATTTTTAATAAAGGAATTTTTCAAAAGTGTGTTTGTCTTATTTAACCATTTTTTACACTTTCTTTGTGAAATGGTAGGGGTACAAGTACCCCCTTACCATTTCAAACAGGGGGGGGCGGGATCTGGGGGTCCCCTTGTTAAAGGGGGCTTATAGATTCTGATAAGCCCCCCGCCCGCAGACCTCCACAACCACCGGCCAGGGTTGTGGGGATGAGGCCCTTGTCCTCATCAACATGGGGACAAGGTGCTTTGAGGGGTCACAGACCCCCAAAGCATCCTCCCAATGTTGAGGGCATGTGGCCTGGTACGGTTCAGGAGGGAGGGGGGCCGCTCTCTGGTCCCCCCCTCTTTTCCTGCGGCCTGCCAGGTTGCGTGCTCGGATAAAGGGTCTGGTATGGATTTTCAGGGGGAACCCCACGTCAATTTTTTTTTTAAATTTGACGCGGGGTTCCCCTTAATATCCATACCAGACCTGAAGGGTCTGGTTATGGATATTTAGGGGGAACCCCACGTCAATTTTTTTCTTAAATTTGAGGCAGGGTTCCCCTTAATATCCATACCAGACCTGAAGGGCCTGGTAATTGAATTTGGGGGACCCCCACGCTTTTTTTTTATTTATTTATTTATTTTTTTATCAATGACTTTCAATGAGTGTTCTCTGTATTACGGAGCCGACAATTCATAATAGCTGCGAGTGATTTTAAAGGACTTTTTTTCCTGCATAAATGACACTTTGTGCAGGGACAGTTCTAAGCACGGGAAACATGCGCCCCTTCACAGGCATACTATAGACAACCCCCCCCCCCCCCCTACGAAATTTAAAGGAATATTACACTTTTATTGTTTCACTTTAATCATTATTAAAATCACTGCTCCCGAAAAAACGGCCGTTTTTAAAACTTTTTTTGCATTGATACATGTCCCCTGGGGCAGGACCCGGGTCCCCAAACACTTTTTAGGACAGTAACTTGCAAATTAGCCTTTAAAATTAGCACTTTAGATTTTGAACGTTGGAGTCCCATAGACTTTAATAGGGTTCTAAAGTATGCTATATAGTTAGCTCCGTCGAATCTTCTTTATACATTCGACAGACACCATAAGCCTTCAAAGACAGATTCGACCGTAATTCATGTGGATTTTCGGACGAATGCAATTTTTGAACGAAAAACGAAATAAATAAAAACGAATTTCGGGAGTAACTAAATAAATGAAGTTTTCGGACGAAAACGAAATTCCGAAACGAAATATTTTACTCTGCACATGTCTAGTACGCTTTGAAAGACAATTCTTATTGTCTTCTTGCTTCTGCTATTCAGGTCGTTCTTTCAGGCTTTGCTGTTTATCTGTGCTTTCTGGTGTCCGCTCTGACCAGCCGACCGTTTTCTAACCATGTTTCCTCTACGTACTCGTCGTAGAGTTTCTGCTGTGCAGGGGCTTCGTGTTGGGGTTGCTACTTTGACACAAGCCCGGTCCATGAACAGGGAGGGGAGGCGTTTGTGGACCAAGAATTGGTTACGCCAGCGCGACTAGTTCTCGCACATGCCTTTGCTCCGTGAGATCCAGGAGAATAATCCTGATGATTTCAGGAATTATCTCCAGATGACGGACCCCGTTTTTCATTGTCTGCTGGCTTTGCTGACCCCTTATATCACCAGGCAGGATACCTGCATGCGGCAAGCCATCACTCCGGAGCAGAGGCTCATCGCCACGTTGCGCTACTTGGCGACAGGGAGAAGCCTTCAGGACCTCAAGTTCTCTACAGGCATCTCCCCCCAGGCTCTGGGGATCATTATTCCAGAGACCTGTTCTGCCATCATTCAGGTCCTGCAGAAGGACTATATGAAGGTAAGTTTTATCCTTTAACATCACTTTCTATGTATTTCATGATTGCTAATGTCTTGCATTTCTTTCCTCATTCCTTACTTACCATCATTGCAATATGCTCTAATTTATATGCTGTGCCCCTTTGTCCTCAGGCATATTTGCCTCACTAACTTCCCCACCATGCTCTTCTTGGCCCCTAAAACTATAGTCTAGTCACTTAACAATGTCTTTTGGCAGCTCCATAGTATTGATTTCCCCTAAACACCCCCAAAAATGTCTACAAATGTGATGTGTATGCTTCAATTCAGGCAGAGTGTTTTGTTTTTTTTGTTTTTTTTGGGGGGGGGGGGGGGTGCCAAACTCATTAGGAACCCCCCTCCCCCCAACTGCTAGGTCAGCTGATAGCAATCCTCTATCTGATGACTTTACCAAACCCAATACACACTATACCTACCTTTTTGATGCTCATATTTATGGATGAATTCACCTAAGCATGTAGTGTAAGGGCCTGCCTCAATACTTTAACCTTTTTTTTTTTTTTGGCTTTTAACCTATTAATTATCTGGATATGTAATAGCAGAATGTCAAAAAGTGCTTACATTTTGATGAATTTTTTGTATTCTGACACTTCTTACCTGTCCGGTGGGCTGCCAATAGTGTAACTAAGGAGGGGCTTCCCAAAGTATCGCACATTATTTAGCCATTCAGCTCTCAATCAAGTGGAGAGGGTTACCTGTCCTAAACATCCCCCCCTCATTTTTTAGCAAAGGCCCATCAGATGGGGGGGGGGGGGGTGATGACTCTGGTAAGGGGACATTAGACTTTAGGCTTTAAATACTCAGTTCACAAAATGTTTAACGAATTTTGTCCCAAAATGTTTGTGTCTAATCTGCTTGGAATGTTGATTGGTCAAACTAATAATTTTTGTTCTTGTTTCAATCCACAGTGTCCTTCAATGCCACAGGAATGGCAGACTGTGGCCTCCCACTTTGCCAGTCGTTGGGACTTTCCCAATTGTGGAGGAGCAATAGATGGGAAGCATGTCCGCATCGTCCCACCACCCAACTCGGGGTCATAGTATCGTGATGTTGGCGGTGGTGTCTGCGACATATGAGTTTTTGTATGTGGACGTGGGGCAAAATGGACGGATGTCGGATGGTGGAGTGTTCTCACGGACGGAGTTCTACTGGCGTCTCCAGAGTGGCAGTCTGGGCTTGCCACCCCCAGAGGAGAATCAGGAAGGACTCCCGTTCGTCTTCGTCGCGGATGAGGCGTTTGCCCTGACGAAACATCTGATGCTGCCTTTCCCCCAGAGGACCCTCACCCCAGACCAGAGGATTTTTAATTTCCGCCTGTCCAGAGCCCGAAGAGTGGTGGAGAACACTTTTGGTATACTGGCCAGCCGGTTCCGCCTTTTTCTTACGCCTATTCACATGGCGGAATACAAACTCAATCATATAGTGCTGGCATGCTGTGTTCTGCACAATTATTTGAAAAAAGTTTCTGCAAACTATGCGGTCTCAGTTGGCCAACAAGAAGCAGACTTGATGGACAATGCAGATAACCTCACGGGCCTTCAACATGCTCATCCTGGCTTGCCCCCCCAAAGCACCCGTGAGGTTAGAACCCAATACATGGACTACTTTGTGGGTAGGGGGGCCATTGATATGCCAGACAATGTCTGAGCAGCATTTTAAAATTAAATTTTTATATGAAACTCCTTCATTTACTGCTTGACTTGGTTTTATGTGTCTCCTAGGTATAATTATGTTTGATAAAGTTGTGCCTTTTTCACCAACAGTGCAAACCCAAGTTCTGTGCGAGATGAGGGGACAGTCTCTTCTTCAGATAATGTTATTATGTTGTGGGTCTGCTACACACACACCTTCTTTTTTGTTAACTAATGTATTGCATTAGTGACCCAAATCGTGCTCATTTTCAGAACCATGGCAGGAAAATGGCATGATTGACCAAATTTACACATCACTGTGGGTGTTTTTTTTAGTAAAGGCACATCCACTATGCACTACAAGTGCACTGCAAAAGTACACCTGAAACTGCCCTGGGAGTGCAAAGTGGAGTTGCCTTTAGTAAATCACACTCCTCCTCAGCACAAACTTAAATTGTACTCCAAATACATTTTTGGTGCCATGAAAAAAAAAAGCCACACATTGTTGCTAATTGAACTGTTTAATCCAACCACATTCACATGTGCGTTTTGAAAAGGTTTGTACAACCAACCTAGAAATTGTGTTTTTTCAAAAAATAGTTTTTGAAAAATGTGTTTTAATTATTGTTTTGGTGTAAACAGGCATATATCTAACTGTAAAATACAGAACACAGGAACATACAAAGTTCCACTTTGAAAAGTGAAGACAATATCAGACATGAGTATGTACAAACTGGCCTGATCTTGCCCTCATCACATGGGGTGTCACCCCTGAAAAATCCAAATTTGGAAGATGCACACAGTGTGTCAACATGTGCTAGCTCCCATCATGGGGGATCAATGTATATGCTTTGGGGCTGCAACCCCTTCATCTCAGACACTAAACACAAAACACATACATTGATCCCCCATGATGGGAGATAATGCATGTTTCCACACTCTGTGCATCTTCCAATTTGGAGAACTACAACATTTTGGTCTTAAAATTCCAAAAATAAGACCCTATCTAGTTTGGGGTGTTTCACACTCTCCCCAAAACATAAATGTTTTTCCAATTTAAATTAACATCATTGATGTTTTGCAGGATATGTTCCCAATACCCATTGCACCCCATTATCTCCCTGATCTGGGCACTTTCACTGGTAAAACGGAAATCATCTTCCACATCACCTATAAAACAAAAGAAAAAAAACATGTTTAAATATGGTGACATACATTGATGAGCTTACCGGAAGCTGTGTTCTCCGACACTCACCTGTTGTGGTGACAATTTGCACATCCTGCACGATCTCTCCTTCCTCCTCCTCCTGCTCCTCTGTTTGTTCTTTTGGAAGTTGTCCTTCTTTGTGAGGGGTGGGGTCCCTGGTGTCCTCATACTTGCCGAGTCTTCTCTCCCCTATGAGATTTGTAAAAATTTAATAATTATCACACAGAGGGCATAATTAACAATTTGAAACATTGTTTGGAAGTGTTGTTCAATTGTTTATTTTGGCCGAGCTTCAAGGTCATAACATTATTGGGGACACTGTGTTCAGCTAGAATACTTATCTGCATAACGATGTTTCCTACGAACGAATGAAACCATTAACTTGAAAGTGGCCATTTTAAAATGCACAACATGAACTCAAAGCACATGGAGCAGTATGCAAGCAATAATAATCATATGAACACACAACTACTTACTTTTGTCCAGAACACGCTTGATCCTTATGTACTGCTCGTGCTCCCTCAGTTTCAGGTCTGACCAGCGTTTTCTCAGTTGATCCATGGATCGGTGTACCCCAAAATTAGGCAGAAGACACTTCACAACTTTATTCATGATCTTGGCCTTTCTGATATTTGGGTTTGGGTAAGGTCCATATTTCCCATCATAGTCGGTCCTGTTCAATATGTCGACCATCTCCAACATCTCTCCAAAAGACATATTTGCGGCCTTAAATCTTGTCTTCCTGGATCGGGACGTTTCAAGCTCCGGCCTTTCCTCACCCTCCTCCTCGTTTAGTGTAATTATTATTGCGCACCTGTGTGCTCTGCCCACTGCGCTGGAAGCGAAGGGGCGGGAAATAGTCTGGAAAGAACGTCAGGGGCGGGCGGAGTTGCACGCATGCACACTGTATATAAAACGTAACACGCGTGTGTCGTCCGTACGATCTGTAAACAGAGGGAGAAGCTGAGGCAACGAACGCGCAAACAAAGGTACAATTTTGAACTTGGCACATCACTAGGCTACACTGCTTCTAGATTGAGGCCTGTGGAGTTTAGCCTGACATTAGTGTTTGTCTTCTGTTGTGTCTTGCAGACATGGACGGCTTTAATGACTACAGCTTCCTCCCTCTATTCATCGATAAATATCGAGACCTGCCAGTCCTGTGGCAAAACACCCATCCTTTCTACAGTAGCAGACCAAAGAGGCAGGCAGCAATAATGGAACTGGTTGAGTTTGTGAAGCCGGTGGTCCCCAGAGCAGATGAGAAATATATCAAAAAGAAAATTGGGAACCTCAGGAGTACATATCTGAAGGAGAGGAATAAGGTGATGAAGTCCATGAAATCAGGAACTTCAGCAGCTGAGGTTTATGTTCCCACCCTGTGGTATTATGACATGATGAATTTTCTGTCAGACCAGGCTGAGGCCAGACAATCACTCTCCACTCTTCCTTCCACGCGTCCTATGCTCCATTCCACACCCGCTGAGTCTTCCGACGCACAACCTGGGCCTTCCACTCAGGAAGAACTGGAGGAGCCCAGCTTGAGCCAGGTATAGTATTGTTGTACATATTTGTGGAGTCAAAATTAATGATGCTAACTTGATTTCTGCTCCCTAATTGGTGAGTTTTGAAAGTGTTTCACATATCAATAGACAGTAGTGGCCAAAACCTTTGGGACAAGAAAGAAAAATGCTGGGCTCAGAATGATAGTCTTTTCTATTGGTTAACAATTTGCAACAGTGTTGATGTAAAAATTGTGTGTGTTTGATGAACCAAAAACTCAAACAATGTCCCTTTTTCATACACAGGAAGAACTCAGCCAGGACCAGGAGGATGTGGAATGCAGCAGCCAGGAGGTGGCTGTGGAAAGTGGCAGCCAGGAGGAGGCGGGGGTAAGCGGCAGCCAGGCGGTGGGCAGCCAAAGGAGCCTGACCGAATGCCAGGTCCCTCCCCTCCGCCTTCCACGCAAAAGGGCGAGAAAGGGGGGGAATGTGGAGGAGTCGGCCCTGAGGCTGATTGGTGAGGCTTCTGCGGCACTACAAGCAAAACCAACACACCAAGAGGCCTTGGCTGCCTTGATTGTGTGCAAGCTGGAGAAAATGGAGCAGGGGCAACAGATCCGGTGTGAGCAGGTTATTCTCCAAACCCTCAACCCAAACCCTCAACACGGGTCTGTTGGGCCAAATGACACGAGAATCACACTTGTGTCATTTGGCCCATGCCCCTGCTCCTCCTCCTCCTCCTCCTTCTGCCACACCTCCAGCACCACAGCCACAGCCTGGAAGGAAGCGTGTAAGGAAGACCAGAGTGTGATGACCTGGGTTCAGTCTGGTCTGCCAGAAGATTCATCCTGTTGTAGTACCACAGCCTGGGAACATAGATGTCATCTGCTGCTGTTCCGGGTTTCATGGACTTCAGGACCAGACTTCTCTCCCTCAGATATGTACTCCTCAGGCCACCAATTTTTGCTTTGAAATATTTGATGTGTGCCCTGGGGGCCAAAGGCTTCACAAATCTCCCCAGTTTCAACATTGCTGCCTCCCTCTTTATCTTTATCTTTATAATACTTTGTATGTGTTTTCCTTCCAAAAGGCCAGTTTATTTGTGAGCAGGCAGGTACATTTCCAAAAAACAAAGTGAAATAAATAACAAGGGGTGTTAACACTAAACAACCTCCTGTAGATTAAAAAAGAAAAAGAAAATCTCAAAAATCAAATAATGTTGTTGTTGTAAGTTTACACAAAATATAAAAAAATAAGGATAAATGAGCAAAGTGTCTTTAAAGGAGATTTTTAGGGAAGCCCCCCCCCCCCCCCCCCCCAAAAAAAAACATCCCAAAAATAAAAAAAACAGATCAAACATTGTGTAGATGTGACGCACACTAAAATTGTATTACTGAAATGGTTAAAAAAAAAGAGTAATGAAATCCGTTCGGGAGAAGTGTGTGTGACTATAAGCATCAAAAGAAGTTGGTTCTTGCAGCATTGTAAAGAACAAGAGAATGCGCTTGATGAATGATTTTTTAACATTGAAGCGCGACGAATGTGCTATATCACTTACGAGCAGTAGTTTTACCTGAACGAGCACTTCCGTGTCGGAATTTGAATGTGAGCATGCGTGGCACTTGGTCCGATGAAAATGCTCTACACATGATCGGATTAGGTCCGTCCGGCCCAGTTGGTCGGGAAATCTTTCCAACATGTTGGAAAATTGGGTCGGACGGAGATTCGGATGGAATCAGTCCGATGCATACCACACACAGTATGATTATCTGACGACACGGTCCGATAAGACTCATTCCGACAGATTCTCCGACCGTGTGTACAAGGGCTTACTGATAGAAAGTGCAGTGAAAACTAAAAAGATATTAGTAGCATTAATGATTGATAATATAATACCTGTATACTCTACAGTGCCTTGCGAAAGTATTCGGCCCCCTTGAACTTTTCAACCTTTTGCCACATTTCAGGCTTCAAACATAAAGATATAAAAATTTTATTTTTTGTGAGGAATCACCAACAAGTGGGACACAATTGTGAAGTGGAACGAAATCTATTGGATTTTTGAAACTTTTTTTTTTTTAAACTTTTTTAACTAATAAAAAAAATGAAAAGTGGGGCGTGCAAAATTATTCGGCCCCCTTGCGTTAATACTTTGTAGAGCCACCTTTTGCTGCGATTACAGCTGAAAGTCGCTTGGGGTATGTCTCTATCAGTTTTGCACATCGAGAGACTGAAATTCTTGCCCATTCTTCCTTGCAAAACATCTCGAGCTCAGTGAGGTTGGATGGAGAGCGTTTGTGAACAGCAGTTTTCAGATCTTTCCACAGATTCTCGATTGGATTCAGGTCTGGACTTTGACTTGGCCATTCTAACACCTGGATACGTTTATTTGTGAACCATTCCTTTGTAGATTTTGCTGTATGTTTGGGATCATTGTCTTGTTGGAAGATAAATCTCCGTCCCAGTTTCAGGTCTTTTGCAGACTCCAACAGGTTTTCATCCAGAATGGTCCTGTATTTGGCTGCATCCATCTTCCCCTCAATTTTAACCATCTTCCCTGTCCCTGCTGAAGAAAAGCAGGCCCAAACCATAATGCTGCCACCACCATGTTTGACAGTGGGGATGGTGTGTTGAGGGTGATGAGCTGTGTTGCTTTTATGCCAAACATATCGTTTTGCATTGTGGGCAAAAAGTTCCATTTTGGTTTCATCTGACCAGAGCACCTTCTTCCACATGTTTGGTGTGTCTCCCAGGTGGCTTGTGGCAAACTTTAGACGAGACTTTTTATGGATATCTTTGAGAAATGGCTTTCTTCTTGCCACTCTTCCATAAAGGCCAGATTTGTGCAGTGTACGACTGATTTTTGTCCTATGGACAGACTCTCCCACCTCAGCTGTAGTTCTCTGCAGTTCATCCAGAGTGATCATGGGCCTATTGAGGTTGATGCTATGGCCCCTATACCACCACTTGGTTCCTTAGGCCCCTTTATTCCGGAAAATCTGGTGCCAGATCCCGTTAATACTAGGAGTAGTGCACCGAGGGGAGGTACTTTTAATAGGGGACCCCGTAATAATTACGGAAAGAAAAGAGGTAGAGGTAATGGTAACCGTGACAGGAATTCTGACTCCAGGGCAGGCCCTGTTAATGAGTCTCAATACTATTATGGTTACCATTCTCCTAGCAGACAGGGTGGGTATCAGTCTGATTATGGTTCCCATCAGAGGGTTCCTTATGGTGGTCAACCGAGATACACTCTACCTGTGTCTAATAGGTATGCACCATTACAATATGGAGGAGCCGGTGAGGGAGGGGATTTTTTTGGGTGCACAGAGTGGACCCGGAAGGGGCCCTTATGTGCAGCCCCCTATCCACCAGCCCATCCATCCACCATCTGCACCTCCACCTATCCATCAGGAGTGGTGGAGACAGCAACCGTACGGAACCCCCCAGTCGGGCAATCAGGTCCGAAAAAGAAAAGAGAGAGAGGAAGGAGAGGGGGCAGGAGAATTCAAAAAACAAAAACCCCAATAGGGGCAGGCATATACAACTTAAGTGGATGTCCATTAAGCGATAATGAGTTAAAAGTTTTAGATAGGGGTCTAAAATTCGCTCCGGTTAGGAATTTTAGTAAATTCCATACATATGTTAACATCCAAAAGTTTGTTAGGAATTTGAACATGAAAAAATATTTTCTATCCAACCCTGCTAGACAGGTGAAAATATTTGAGGATCATCACTCAAATCTCCGTAATAAATCCACGTTTAACCCCCTAAACACCGATAACAAGTTTTTGGAGGTTTTTAAGAATGTTGTTATAAATGATCTAGACAATCTTAAAGTACGCAAAGTAAAGGACCCCCAGTTTATTAAATTGGGAATTGAATCCCTTAGGAGCAGGGATGACATAGTCATACGCCCCGCGGATAAAGGGGGGGGATTGGTGATCTTGAATAGAACTAATTATATGTCCGAAATGAATAAACTTGTCAGTGATACTGACACATATCATATCTTGAACAAAGATCCTATGTTACAGTATAAGGATGAATTACATTGGCTAATAGAAGAAGGGAAACATAAAAATATTCTCAATAAAAAAGAGGGATCTTATCTTGACCCATTATTTTGCCGTACCCCCATTATATACAGCCTGCCAAAAATCCATAAGGATTGTGTTAATCCGCCTGGCAGGCCTATTGTTAACGGTATTGACTCTATCTCCTCTAGAGTGGGTCAGTACATTGACACTTTTCTACAACCCCTGGTATTTAAAACCAAAGCATTCCTTAAAGACACTAAACACATTATTCAAACTCTTGAGTCATTGGATATCACTGCCTCCTGTTTTCTTGCGACTGCCGATGTCGGCTCACTGTATACTATTATAGGACACAGTGATGCGCGAGCCTCAGTTCAGTGGGCTATGTCCACTTACTCCGATCTATCGGAGTGTCATAAAAAATATATTCTCAAATGCTTGAATTTCTGTTTATCTAGGAATTATTTTTGGTTCAATCATCAGTTTTATTTACAAGTAAGGGGGGTTGCCATGGGGGCTAAGTTTGCTCCCAGTGTGGCCAATTTATTTATGGCCCACTGGGAGGAGGAAGTTGTTTTTCGGAATCGCCCCAAGGAATTAATCTGCTACAATAGATTCATTGATGATCTCATTTTAATATGGGATGGTGATCGGCGAGGATTGGATGAATTTGTCAGTACTATGAATGTTAACGACAAAAACATCCAGTTATCGTGGAATATCAGCCAAGAACGGTTGGTGTTTCTTGACCTAGAGATCACCAAAGTAAATGATGGGCTAGTATTGAAAAATCACTTTAAGCCAACTGATCGGAATTCGTACATTCCCCTGGGGAGTTGCCACCATAAGTCTTGGTTGTGCAATATCCCCAGGGGACAGTACGTTAGACTAAGGCGTAATTGTTCCTATATGGATGATTTTGTGGATCAGGCCCACACATTGTCCTCTAGGTTCCGGGAAAAGGGTTATGATCCATCTACTCTTGAACATGAAATATCTAGGGTTCAGCAGATGGATAGGTCCCTTCTGATTAAAGATAAGGCAAAAGAATCAGGTGTGGAAGGGGTTAAATTTCGAATGGTCCTTGATTATAACGTACAGTATAAAAAATTTGAAAAAGTTGTGGCCAAAAACTGGTTTATACTGAAACAAGATCGAGTGCTGGGTCCATTGTTACCCGCACGTCCTTCTTTCATATATAAAAAGGCTCCATCATTGCGTGACCAAATAGCACCGAGTGTTATTGATCCCCCTGTACAAACTGAAAGCAGGCTTTTCTCTTTTCTATCCGGCTTTTATGCGTGTGGTAGATGTACGGCATGTAGGCACTCTAGATGCAATATGAAAAGGAGAAAATCCTTCATAGCCACTAGTAATAATAAGGAATACAAGATCGATAAACTTATCACTTGTTCCACTATAGGGGTGGTATATATGTTACAATGTGGATGTGGTCTCCAATATATCGGTAGAACCTCCAGACCCCTACATGTGAGATTGGGTGAACACGTAAATAATATTAAAAAGGGCCTGAAGACTCATAATGTGTCTCGCCATTTTAAATTGGTACATTCCCAGAATCCCAGGAGTTTGAGCTTTTGGGGGATTGAGAAGGTCACCAAGCATTGGCGTGGAGGTAACTTCATACGCCAATTAAGCAAACGCGAATCCTATTGGATCCATGAAACACGGGATCTTGCCCCGGGAGGTTTAAATGTGGAATTTGATCTAAATTGTTTCATTTCGGACAGATAATTGTTTTACTTTATAGTATCTGATTTTTTAATTATTCATTGTGATATTTTTTATTTTTATTTATTTTTTGTATATATTTTTTGATTTTTTCCTTACATGTATGGTATATGTTTAAGTTTAATTATAGTTATGTTTGTTTGTTTATTCTTCATGTATGGATCAGTGTAGCTTTCTGATGACGTCAGCGACATTTGCGGGTATATTCGTTAGTTCTTATCATTGGTCATGCGACCTACCGGGAGATTCGCTTAAGGCTTTCTGCTGTCCGTTTGGGCAACGTCTCATTCGTTTCTCTGCATGTTTTATGCGAGAACTCTTAGTGGGTGATTTTCTGTTGCCAATCAGCGGACTTGACGTGCGCTTCTCTCTGGTGTTGATTTTAATTTTGTTTTAAATATGTTTTTTTGGCGCTTATAAAGTTTTCTATATGCCCTTTCCTCTCCCCCTGTGTATGGAGCGATCACAGATGTATGTTCCGGTGTCACGCTAGTAGCGGCACTTGCCTTGCGCATAACTCCGCCGTTTATTGGTTTAAATTTAGTGTGTTGGTATAAAGCGGCCGTCCGACGTCATTCCGTCACCGCTGATGAAGTCCCGCCCACTCCCTGGGACGCAACGCGTACGGACCACGTGACTCGCGTCGTGACGTCATCCGCCGGCTGACACACTGATCCATGCATGTTATTTCCTGCTTTGCACTCGGCACTGGAGATCAGTGCCTAGAAATGTGAGTGGAAATTTGTTTTTATTTATTTATTTTAATAAATCGTTATCAAACGGAGAGCACTAGATCTGCTTGTTCTTTTTCATATATGACATTTTCCTGACCTGATGACATTGAGGAGATTCTATCTGGAAATACTTCCGTTTGGTTTGCTGTAGCCTTATACTTCACCCTTGATGGGAACATGTGTTTTTGACCTATCTGATTTATCAGGGGTCCATTCGATGAGGTGAGAGTCCAACTAGTTCATTGGTGAAGGGATCACATCGTCACTGGATATATTGATTAAAGACACACTGCACAAGTGGACTCTTTTTGATCTTTCCTGATCACTGTATATTGTATCATTCACTAATATGGACTTTTATGTATGCATTTAGCATTTCACTGTAAAGAGTTTTATGTATTTGCGCTGTACTGAGATATTTTATTATGATCATGGGCCTATTGGCTGCATCTCTGATCAGTCTTCTCCTTGTCTGAGCTGAAAGTTTAGAGGGACAGCCAGGTCTTGGTAGATTTGCAGTGGTCTGATACTCCTTCCATTTCAAAATGATCGCTTGCACAGTGCTCCTTGGGATGTTTAAAGCTTGGGAAATCTTTTTGTATCCAAATCCGGCTTTAAACTTCTCCACAACAGTATTACAGACCTGCCTGGTGTGTTCCTTGGTCTTCATGATGCTCTCTGCGCTTTCAACAGAACCCTGAGACTATCACAGAGCAGGTGCATTTATACAGAGACTTGATTACACACAGGTGGATTCTATTTATCACCATCAGTCATTTAGGACAACATTGGATCATTCAGAGATCCTCGCTGAACTTCTGGAGTGAGTTTGCTGCACTGAAAGTAAAGGGGCCGAATAATTTTGCACGCACCACTTTTCAGTTTTTTCTTTTCTACAAAAGTTTAAAATATCCAATAGATTTTGTTCCACTTCACAATTGTGTCCCACTTGTTGGTGATTCTTCACAAAAAATTTAAATTTTATATCTTTATGTTTGAAGCCTGAAATGTGGCAAAAGGTTGAAAAGTTCAAGGGGGCCGAATACTTTCGCAAAGGCACTGTATCTGCTGCACTTGTTTTGTAGCCTGCAGATGATTAAGTTAGCCCCTTATGGCAAGTAAAAAAAGAGAGAGAGCCCCCAGTACTGCAGCAGCCCTACAACTAAATATAAAGTAATATAGTTATTCAACTTCACATTATATTACGGAGAAAAACAAAGGAAGAGGAGATATCTCTCTTCAACATCCTCCATACCTGTTTCAATGATCTGTATCGTATGGTGTTCCAGGAATCAAATGAATGAGTCCTGACTGCTACACCCTATTTATATCACTTGCTTAATTGTTCGATTGAGTATAGGTGTGGTTCTCCTCCTTCCTAAAAGTGTGCCTATTCTCCGCCCCTCCACTGCTCTCCTCAGTGCCCAGAGCCATAATTATGGCTCCTGTCAGTTCCTCTGCGTTCCGGAAGGCAAACAATTCCCCCGGAAACACCGTCGTCTCCGACGCAACCCGCGCGTCACGCCGCGATGATGCGCGCGCATGCGCAATGCAATGCTCCCCATGAAAACCCGGGGAGAACTTGCGTAAGCGCACAGCGCAACCCACGACGTGCGGCGGCGATTGTGGAATGCCGCCGGCACGGGGCTTACTCCCCCCAGCCAAACCTAGCTGAGGGAATTGGGGGATAGGAAGCAACAATGAAGTGCTCCCTCCTCCCCTCCCCATGCCGGGAAGTCAGCGAAACCCCCGATATAGTCAGACCTCAATAATTTCAGCAGATCCTTGATGCCCAGGAGGAATCACATAAAGTGACAATGCACCAATAAATATAATACATATTTGCTAGTAATGCGAAATATTGTCAGAGTAATGGATACCACCACTGTTGTTTCACTGCTTCTTCCATGGTATTTTTATAGTAAGAATTCAATTATGATCCTGGAAAAAAGGGGAGACGGGAGGGAGAAGAACAAAAACAGAAAAGGGGAGGGGGGAAACAGAGGGAAAACAGAGGAATAATAGCTGAGCCCACATGATGGCTCCATGTTGAGATTCAACCAAAGAATATATTTCTTTGCATTCACTAATATTGTTTAATTTTTCTTTTTAATCCCTCATCTTGATGCCTTAGCTCGTTTTTCCTGAGGTATAACCTTTTAAGAAAGGTGTGATTTTTTTCTCAATAAACGCGTAAATTTACGTATTAATAAAGAAATTTGAATTTCTACCTGGTCACCTTATTCGAGATCAGTCTCGTAACCAAACATAAGATGGGTCCATTCATCGCCCTGAAAAGCACTCATCATAGATGAGGCAGGTTAACAACAATGGGGTAAATTAGAATACAATATTTACAAAAAAGATATGATTATACAAAATTTGTTATACAATCGTAAATTAGAATACAATATTTACAGAAAAAATATGATGATTATACAAAATTTGTTATACAATCGTTACACATGACCATCTCCCTCCCCCCTCCCCTTCTCCCCCTCTCCCCTCCCCGCCCCCCCCCCCCCCGCCTCACATACCAGAGACCATATCCAAGCTCATATGCACAAAGAATGGGGAAATGGTGTTTAACCACCGATAATTACTAAATGTAAGAAAAAAGAGAAAGTGCATGGAAATAAAATAACGAGCTGGCTGCACACCCCTAAATATTCTAAAAAGAATGAAAGGACAGGTTCCCCTTGGGGTTTTCAGGCAGCGACAAGAAGCAGAAATAAATTTGTAAAAATATATTTATTTTGTTAGTTCAAAGGCTTAATCGCCGTCATAAATTTAAAATACGGACTCTGGTATATGTTATTACAGCATATCGATGGGTAAAAGATATATGCAACATTTGGTACAGAGATAGTTACAGGAACAATTTACAAATACATCAATATTTCAAAAGCTACAAATAGCACCCATGCTACCCCAATGCATTTCGACCTTCAGGGAGTCAGGGTCTTCTTCGGGGGGGGACAAAACCCAAGCAGAAGGGGTGATTATATCATATATTCTGCAAATAGTCAAAAGAAAAAAGACTTTCAATAGAAAAGTTTTTGCCTAAAAATTAGCTAATTATTATACCTTATTTCAGTAATATTTACCAGTTCCACCAAACCGTGAGGCTTTTATTAAACCAGAGACTTTTATTAAAATCTGAAAAAGAAAATAGTGCCTTCTCTCAAAGGGTCATCCTGGTACCGCTGCCCTGCTGTTCTAACCCACTTCATCCACCCACCAAACAGGGGGAAAGAAGGGGGGGGGAAAGAGAGGAAAATAGGAGTTCCATATTTTGTTTATACCATTCCGCGGGAATCCCATCTGGGCCCGGCGACTTACCATTGGGAAAGGAGGCAACAGCCACTGCCACTTCCCTTTCAGTAAAAGGTGCATCTAAACTAGTCGCAGCCTCAAGTGGCAGCACCGGGATCCGGAGGGGGTCGAGCAGATCTATCAATATCTGATTGTCATACAACGGGGCGTACAGTTTAGAGTAGTAAGAGACAAATGCATGCTTAATGCCCTCCCCATCCTTGACCAAGGTGCCCTCAGATGTGTGGACACAGGGGATCGCAGTGTGCGTCCGGGCGTCAGCAGTCAGATAGGCTAAGAGCCAGGGGCGGGCTGGGCTGGGGGGCAGGGATGCAATTGCCCCCTGGGCTGCTCTGATATGCTGTGGCAAAGGCTGCTGTGCCATCAGCCCAAGAGCACACATGCGCAGATCTTCAGCTGGCCGAGTCCAGTACAGTGATCCAGCGATGTCTTCATGTCAGGGCTGACAGTCTGTGTTACACAGCACAGCCCCGCCCAGCCCCTCCCTACTCCACACCATTGGCTGGCAGAGGCTGGACCTGCTTCTTTCCCCACCCACACTCCGGGGCAGCCCCTGTGCTGTCTGTGAAGAGGATGTGTGGGGCGGGAAAGTTCAATCTGAGCAGTCAGCTGGAATCCAGTGAGGCTCCTGGGAGGCTGAGACCATCCAAGTAAGTGAGCTCCTCCCTCCCCCTCTCTGCAGCCAAAGAGGTTTGTTTTTTCTAGCAGCCTGAGCAGTACCTTCTAGGTGGTATGATGTGGGCTCACACTGGCATGTTGTGGTTTGGCTGCAGTGCTGGTGTCCTGGCAGTCATCCTGCATGTTGCCCGTGGTCCTATAGAGGTTGCACATTTTTACTGCATGTTCTGAAAGTGCACAAAACGTCCTGCATGCTGCATCTTTGGTGCAATTCCAGAAAATGCAGCAAAAATGTGCACCCTAAAAGAAGTCCGAGGGAAGTCTGGGGGACTGTGAAAGCCGCCTGTACACCCGCACTACAGTGAAACTTGTAGGCTTGTATTCGTTTGCAGCAACCACTCCTCTAAAAAGTGATCCATGCTCAGGTCACTTTTCAGAGGCATTTGACAGGCAGTAAGGAGTTGATATTACATTTCATCCCTGCCTGTTTTAACCCTCTAAATGCCAATCCCTGCAGGTAATGCCATGGTTCACTTTGAACTCCACCTCATTTCCATTACTCTCTGTAGGCGTTAGATGTGCTCTCAACTTATTGTTTGTACATCTAATATCCAAGAGTGAAAAAATAAGCCTTCGCGCCACTATGGGATAAATGTGACTAAAGTGAATATACGTCTAAACACCTGATAAATAAATGGAAATGGATAAAAAAATATAAATAAATATACAATTTGTAAACAAATGAGTGATCAAGAAGTGCACGTGCTAATAAATAGTGCAAAAAAATGCAGCAAGACGAAATAGTGAACACAAACTATCAGATGAATAATAATGAAAATAGAGTCCTGTGCAAATCGTGCCACTATTATATAATTATCAAAACTCAAAAATAAGCTAAGTGTAAAATTCAATGTGATTAAAATAAATAGTCCATAAAAGCACAAAAATAACTAAAAATAAATGGAAGGAGGACCAATGATGCAAATTCCAATAATCCAAGCTCCCAGAACTCTCACCTTAAAATAGAGTAAACAAGCTGATCAAAAAGAACCTCAGGAGTCTCATTTCATTCTCCATATCCAGCCTTCAAAGAAATCCAGATGAGGGATGTAGTTGTAAAATTCCGCCACTAGAGGGCCAATCTTAGCATATATGCTTTATACTGTAGATCTTTAAATATATTCCGTAGTGTATGGCTCAAGATAAGAGGGGAAGGGGGAGGAGAGAGAGAGAGAGGAGGCTCTAATTGTGTAGTATTAAAAGTATGCAGATCGATTTATTAAAAAAAACATTTTATTAATATCCAAGAGTACTTTCACACTGGGGTGGTGTGGGCAGTAGTGGTAAAGCGCTGCTCATTTTAGCGGCGCTAGCACCTCTAGCACCTCTAGTGTGTTGCTCATTTCAGTGGGCAGGGCACCTCTCCCAAACCACCCCAATAATGCTGCTTGCAGGACTTTTCAGAATGTCCTGCAAGCGCACCGCTCCATTGTGAGAGAACTTGGGGGCTTTCACACTGGGGTGGCATGAGAGGCAGTTTACAGGCGCTATTTTTAGCACTAAAATGCCTGTAAAGAGCCTTCAGTGTTAAAGGACCCTAAAAAGAGTTCTGGAAATAAGGTGGAGTTCAAAGTGAATTTCTAAACCTAAGTTGAGACCCCCTTCCAGAAGATATGAGGATATTATTAAACAGAGACTGGTGGACTTAGGCCACCATAGACGGATTGAAATTCTGCCTGTTCAGCAGAGATTTCAATCAATCTATGTGCAGACTGGTTGCACAGAATTCGATCTATCAACTGACAATACAACCAGCTTGACTTTATTTATTTTTTTGCGATCACTGCTGGCTGCTAAGCTGCCGTCAGCGATCACTGTATTCTGATGGCTTCATATCTTTCAACTCCGAGCACACACCCACACACGGCTCTTACGGATGCTTAGTAAATCAAGTGCCAGGCTTCTCTAGCATTACACCTGTGTGACTGCGACCAAGTCTGGGCACAAGCTAGCACAGGCTCCTGGAAACATGGGAGGGTGGCCAGTAAGAGGAGAGCTGGGATATGACATTACTTGCCTCATATTCCTGCCACTCCTAAACCTGCTCCACTGCAGCACCAGGCCCACGGTGCCCTTAATCTGGCTGGTGCTCCGGTGTGCACCTGCATGTGCTTTTCTCACTACCCGCAATTGACACAGGAGGAGCCTGCACCCTGGTGAATCTGGTGGTCATGCCAAGGAGAAAGCAGGACTTGCGTGTTTAGCCTGCTGAACTCGCTGTGACTCTCGGCTACTCTGCTGGCTTGGCTTGCCCAGTGGTGCAGTGCTCACTCACCAGAGAAGCTCCAGACTCCACAGGTAGCACTTAGTGTACCGGTAGTGACAGCACAGTCTTTAGTCTTCATCTTCCTGCAGTCTTATTGGTCTTTGTACTGAGTGTGGGGAAGGGGCAAGCTCTTGTTCTCAGTCTCTCTGGGGGCAATCATGCAGTCTCTCTGAGAGACTGCTCCAAAATGATTGCCCCACACTGCCTGCACAGAGAGAGTGACCCCTTCACACTGCCCGCACAGAGAGAGTGACCGCTTCACACTGCCCGCACAGAGAGAGTGACCGCTTCACACTGCCCGCACAGAGAGAGTGACCGCTTCACACTGCCCGCACAGAGAGAGTGACCACCTCACAATGCCCACACAGAGAGAGTGACCGCTTCACACTGCCCGCACAGAGAAAGAGTGACCGGCAGTGTGAAGCAGTCACTATCTGTGCAAGCAGTGTCAAGCAGTCTCTCTCTCTGGGGCAATGTGGAACAGTCTCCCTCCCTCTCTGTACAGGGAATGTGGTGTAGATGGATGGTGAGCTGATTCGGGGGTTCAATGGGCCACTTGACTGGACTTGCCCCCCAGGCCTAAGGCTGCCAACCCTCCCCTGCTAAGAGCTTTCCATTTTTATCCCCTTTTTCAAACAGCGTTTCGGCTCTAGTTTTAAAATGACATTGAGTGAGACTCCACACCAATAGTGCTTTTCTGGCCATCTGCAACTCAGAGTCTTTGCAGAGTGTTTCATGAACCTGGAGCCTGTCAGTGGTGGAGTTTTTCTCAGCCCTTGCAGGCTTGATGGCCAATACATACATCCCCCTGGTGGATGCTTTAAATGCATCCCAAACCACAGGCCCATCCGCTGTTCCTTCATTGTGATCTCAGTAGTCTTTTAGCTGAGGTAAGACCGAAGCCTCTACTGAGGGTTCCGCCACAGGTTTTTCATTTAAACCAAGATATTATTCTTGCTTCTTTCTCCCCAGAGCCTCAATCTAGGGAAGAGAAGGCACTACATTCCCTTGATGTAGTAAGAGCAATCAGAGTCTATTTAAAGCCGACAGCTCAGGTTCGCAAAACACATGTTTTGTTTGTACTGCCAGTGGATCCAAATTGTGAACAGGCAGTGTCAAATTCTATTTTCCAAATGGATTTGTCAAGTGATTGTTCAAGCTTCGACTTAAAGAAAATTCTTCCTCCTTATGTTGGAGCACACTCATCCAGGGCGATTAGTGCCTCTTGGGTGGTGCATCATCAGGCCTATATGGCTCAGATCTGTATGGCCGCGACTTGGTCTTTGGTTTATACATTTACCAGATTTTGTCAAATCGATGTTAAAGTTCATGAGGATATTTTCTTCGGGCGCAGTTTACTGCAGGCTTCAGTATGAGTCCTCTGGCCTCCTTTTTTATTGTGTCTCCCTCCCTTCAGTTGCCATTGCTATGGGACATCCCATATAGTAATTTCTATGGCTCTGTGTCCCCTGATGTAAGAAAAGAAAACAGGATTTTTAAAACAGCTTACGTGTAAAATCTTTTTCTTTGAAGTACATCAGGGGACACAGAGGTCCCTCCCTTCTTGGTATACACTTGTATTGCTTGGCTACAAAACTGAGGACTCCCAGTAGTGGGAGGGGTTATATAAGGAGTCCACTTCTTGCCTTAGGGCGTGCCAGTGTCCATCACCTATCAGTGGCCCTATAACCCACATAGTAATTACTGTGGCTCTGTGTCCCCTGATGTACATCAAAGAAAAGGATTTTAAAGGTAAGCTGTTTTAAAAATCCTGTTTTTGCATGAGTTTACAAAACGCACAGGTGTTAATGGAGCCTTAGGGATTGGTTTGGTGCGAACTCAGAAAGAAGGTTTCACTCCCTCCCAGTCACCTAGTGTAGCGCACCTCTCAACCCTGCAGTCTGTACGTAGGACATATTTACCTAACAAGGCAGTAATGATGTGTACAGTACCTATAGTAGCCAATAATATTTTATTTAGCAGAGTCAAATCAATGAAATATGCTTTGTTAATATTAAAGTTGTGTGTTTAATATTTATTTTTGTAACTTAATTCTGCATAAAATATTTACCAGTGTCCTTTCATGAGATAATTTAAGAGGGCATGTTTAGGGGTGGGGCGAGTAACTCTTAAGGCCTGACTAGTAGCTTAGGACTTGAAATTTTGAGCCCTGATATGTATATAATCATAGTTTTTCAACTTCTATAATGTTCACATAATCAAAATATATATTTGTATGTTTTTTAATTTTTTTTTATATATATATATATCTTTGTATGTGACAACACCGAGGAAATGACACTTTGCTACAATGTAAAGTAGTGAGTGTAAAGCTTGTACAACAGTGTAAATTTGCCGTCACCTCAAAATAACTCAAAACACAGCCATTAATGTCTAAACCGCTAGCAAAAAAAGTGAGTACATCCCAAAGTGAAAATGTCCAAATTGTGCCCAATTAGCCATTTTCCCTCCGAGGTGTCATGTAACTCATTAGTGTTACAAGGTCGCAGGTGTGAATGGGGAGCAAGTGTGTTAAATTTGGTGTTATCGCTCTCACTATCTCATACTGGTCACTGGAAGTTTAACATGGCACCTCATGGCAAAGAACTCTCAGAGGATCTGAAAAAAAGAATTGTTGTTCTACATAGAGGGCCTAGGCCAGGGATATGCAATTAGCGGACCTCCAGCTGTTGCAGAACTACAAGTCCCATGAGGCATAGCGAGACTTTACAGCCACAAGCATGACACCCAGAGGCAGAGGCATGATGGGACTTGTAGTTTTGCAACAGCTGGATGTCCGCTAATTGCATATCCCTGGCCTAGGCTATAAGAAGATTGCCAAGACCCTGAAACGGACCTGCAGCACAGTGGCCAAGACCATACAGCGGTTTAACAGGACAGGTTCCACTCAGAACAGGCCTTGCCATGGTCAACCACAGAAGTTGAGTTCAAGTGCTCAGCGTCATATCCAGAGGTTGTCTTTGGGAAATAGACGTATGAGTGCTTGGCTAGTAATGGACTGGCAAAACACGTATCCAGACCTAAACCCTATTGAGCATCTGTGGGGCATCCTCGGAAGGTGGAGGAGGCCTCTAACATCCACCAGCTCCATGATGTTGTCATGGAGGAGTGGAAGAGGACTCCAGTCTTGGAAAATAATGGTGGCCACACAAACTATTGACACTTTGGGCCCAAATTGGTCATTTTCACTTAGGGGTGTACTCACTTTTGTTTCCAGCGATTTAGACATTGAGGGGATGGCAAATTAGCACGGTTAGGCCCCTTTCACACAGTGCTGTCAGTTTTCACGACGCTTACAACGGAGCGATCCCCGCTGAGCCGGAGGATGACAAGTCTGTCTCTGCCCTCTGTGCAGGGACGGACCTGTCAGAGTCCAATCTCCCCTATGGGGGGCATCGGATGATTATGGACCGCCTGTATATTTTCATCCGATCCACCAGACAAATGGAAAATAGGACATCCATCCATCTGGATTTTGTGGATCGGATTTCATCGGATATACGCCCGAAAAAACGAAGGCGGATCTGAACGGTCTGCCCCATACACGCTATCAGATTTTCTGCTGATTTTTTTTTTCCTTCATATTTACCAATACCATATAATATGAGCTCAAACCTTAGGAGTTTCAATGTGTATGCAATCAGGCAGGCCTTTGCACTACATGGTTTTGGTAAATCTGAAGACAAAAATCTGCAGAAAATCTAATGGTGTGTATGGGGCTTTATACAAGCTGTACACTCACTACTTTACATTGTAGCAGTGTCCTCTTTCAGTGTTCTAACATGAAAAGTTAGAATAAAATGTGAGGGGTGTACTCACTTTTGTGAGATAGTGTGTGTTCAAAAGTATTGGGACACCTGCCTTTACAAGCACATGAACTTTAATGGCATTCCAGTCTTAGTCCGTAGGGTTCAATATTGAGTTGGTCCACCCTATGCATTTATAACCGCTTCAACCCTTCTGGGAACGCTGTCCACAAGGTTCATCCCAAAGGCATTCTACCGGGTTGGGGTGCAGGCGAGTCAAGTTCAATGTCTTTATGGACCTTGCTTTGTGCACTGGTGCGCAGTCATGTTGGAACAGGAAGGGGCCATCCCCGAACTATTCCCACAAAGTTGGGAGCATGAAATTGTCCAAATTGTCTTGGTATGCTGATGCCTTAAGAGTTCCCTTCACTGGAACTAAGGAGCCAGGTCCAACCCCTGAAAAACAACCCCACACCACAATCCACCCTCCACCATATGATTTGGACCAGTGCACAAATCAAGGTCCATATAGAACTGCATGAGCGTGTTCGGGTGGAGGAACTTGACTGGCCTGCACAGTCCTGACCTCAACCCCATAGAACACCTTTGGGATGAATTAGAACAGAGACTGCGAGCTAGGCCTTCTCATCCACATCAGTGCCTGACCTCACAAATGCGCTTTTGCAAAAACTGTCAAACATTCCCATAGACACACTCCTTAACCTTGTGGACAGCCTTCCCGAAAGGGTTGAAGCTGTTCCAGCTGCAAAGGGTGGGCCAACTCAATATTGAACCCTACAGACTAAGACTGGGATGTCATTAAAGTTCATGTATGTGTGTAAAGGCAGGCGTCCCGTTACTTTTAACATGCATACTATAACCTCAGTTTTAGACTTAAAAAATAAATAAATGATGAAGCAGTGCCATCTAGTGATTTAAAACAAGTATTAAAATCTAGCAGGAATAAAATATTGGATAATTATTTTTTTTGGTATCTTCTTAGTAATAAACACATACATGACGCATCTGTTCCAGAATGGTCATCTGGGTTTCACAGTTAAAAAAAATAAAAAAAGGGGGGGGGGGCGTCAGTGCTAGTGGGCAACACTAAAATAATTTTTACTGTCCGTGGCTTACAGTGGAAGTCATAAATTGACAGAAAAGGGGATATTGGGATTTGTATACACTTGCAGTTGGGAGGACAGTAAAAATACAGTGGTGTGAAAAAGTGTTTGCCCCCTTCCTCATTTCCTGTTCCTTTGCATGTTTGTCACACTTAAGTGTTTCGGAACATCAAACCAATTTAAACAATAGTCAAGGACAGATAAAAGATACGTATAGATATAGGCTAATGGTCTATTTACATTTTTTTCTACATATTCAGAGAGTGCCACGTCCCATTGAAAATTATACAAGGAAAGGGGATAAGAGAAAAGAGGGACTGGAGGGGCAACCAACCCCCGGGACTTTTATGACGGCACTAAATATACTTAAACCATATATAAAATCATTGAAATTTTTATTTGATGTACAAAAGACATTTTACGAACAAAATAGACAATTACATCCATTAAACATACAAAGTGACAAGGTACATATATAAAAGAGTTGGTATGTGGGCTTATATAGCTCCATCCATTACCACATTCATATGTGATTTAGACTGCATTGTTTCTTTCCTACATGTTTCGCTCTTCAGAGCTTCCTCAGGACAATTGCAGCAAACAAAAAAACTGAAATTATATAAGAAAATGTATTTTAATATAAATATACAGCATTTTTGTACACACAGTAAGCCCAGAACAAAGGCATAGGAAATGTCCACCTACATGGTTTGACATATCTTAATTACATTAGTCTAGTGGTGGATTCACTCCAGTCTAACAGAAGTGGCCCTAACTGCAGCGAAACCATCACCAGGGGAATATTTTTTATTCAAACATAAGGACATAATTTGCATATCAATGATAAATACACAGATTGATTGTCGGAAAGGGGGCAAATAAACCATTTCCATGAATGGCGTCCCCAGATTTATTAGCATATTTAGTGCATAAGTAGTGTAATTCTCCTATTAAGGAGATTGCAGACTGGGTTATAGAAAATCAAAATAAAAATAAAATATAAAAAAAAAAAAAAAAAAGGAGCAACTGGACTATGAGATATATATAATCTTCAACAAAAAAATAAAAAAATAAAACTAAAATCTTACCCCATATATCAGGCAAGTTGCTTTTATTATTTGTCGTTGCTATCATATGTTGGGTATATCAATTAACATTGAAATGAGGACAGATAATCTCTTCCTCCTTTACTTATCAAGCCAGCGGACCGCGATAAGAGCCCCTATTTAGGGATCCCTCATTCCTGTCCCCAAAAGGATCTGCAGAGGCACGAGAAATATGTGTAAAATATATCTTAGCCATTGGATTATGTTTATCAAATGGCACAGTCCAAGTTTTTAACATACCTGGTAGTGATACGGCAATAAAGAAATAAAACCAGTTCAAACAGCCCGGTATCCACGTGTACCATATATTGTCAGATAAAAGTTGGACAAGGTGTGTTTCTAAACACGAGAAAATTCTCTGTATTGATCTCTGAAACAGAAAAAATAAACGATGAGACCAAGTCTTCATTATAGCCATCCCAAAAATGAGAATAAAAAATGCATAGCCCTAAAGTTAGGACTGCAGGCATGTCCAATTGGTCCAGTAAAGACATATTTGTCTTACCTGTTGAATGAAGCACCGTGGTCTATTCGGTGAAATTTTAGAGTTTCCTCCGTCCGTTTAGCGGCTCCACGTGTCCGCTCCCAATGCTAGCTTGGATAACACTGACCGGGAGCCGCGAATTTAAACTCGTGTCTCCAGCCCGGCAGCGTCTGACATCATCGCCGGGCTGCGGGCACACCTAATGGGAGGATCCCCTTCGTGCGCACGTGCGCACGAAGTATTCCCTTCGTGCGCACGTAGGTGTCTAGTGCGCGTGCGTAACGAACGTGTTGCACGTCAATACAGCGCGTCGGCCATTTTAGATTCTGGCCGAAGTGGGAGGCTTTGCCAGTAGTGACCCATTAAAGCCTGTGCTGTGGCCAGGATCCACCATTTGGTCAGAGACAGGTAACCTATACGGTTTAGGGGCTGTTAGCCCTGATTTTAAATTCAAATGAGTCATAATTCAAGTAAATGGGGACAAAGGTATCCCGACATAAGTGTCGATCGCCATATGTCCCTGGTTTCAAATGATGGAAAAAGAAGCTAATTTACTTGCAGCAAACCGGCAAAACCGAAGAAGGGGATTAACCCATATTTGAAACGGGGCGGGCTGACCAAACCCTCAACTGGTTGAGGAGGGTTGTAGGTCAGATCCGCCCCGGGGTGCCCGTACAGACCAAAAGGGGGCAAAAGATAATAGGAGGGTCCCTTTTATATCATAGAGTCCCTACCTCAGTTCGCTGGCTTGGAAACACCTCATTGTTTATGGCTTTTCGAATAGCCATAGCCAGTGCTATAGAGAAAAAAAATAAAAAAAAATAAATAAATAAATAAATGTTTGGAACCATTTTCCACCTCACATTTCTTTTCTCCCTGCCTATATAAGGAAAGGTTTAAAACTGATTGAGTCATTGAGTCCCGGAGATCGGGTGGCCCCCAAATTGTGTATCCATCTAGTCTCCCGCTGTAAGAGTATATTATTGTAATCTCCCCCTCTTTCTCCCGGAGGGACATATTCCAGGGGGAAGAAATGCATGAGACTGTCATTAAACTGATGATATAAGCCAAAATGTCGGCTAATTGGGGTTTCCATCTTCCTCCCCCGCACCAGGGACACATGGTCCCTGATGCGGTGGAAGAAGGGACGCTTCGTCTTCCCAACGTAAAAAGCATTGCATTGACAGATCATAATATATACCACTCCCACTGACTGACATGTTACAGCAAATTTAGGCTTGAAAGTGTGGCCATTGGGCAGGCATATGGATTTTGAAGCATGTAGATATCGACAGAAGCCACATTTGTGGCAAGGGGTGCATCCTACTTTGGAGCCCACCTTCGAGGGAGGGGAGAAATGGCTTTGTACTAGAGAGTCCTTTAGAGATCGTGATCTCCTGTATGTAATACCCGGATAATCCGGGAGATGTTTGGCTAGGGTGGGATCTCCCTTTAAGAGATACCAGTATCTCTGAAGGGTCCCCTTGATTTGCTGATGTTGTTCATTGAACGTGGTGATGAATCTCACCCCTTCAATGTTTCTAGGCCGTTTATGACTGTGTATTAAAGAAGCCCTATTCTGTTTTTTGGCTCGTGTATAGGCCCTTTTGAGGCTCTTGTTACTGTAGCCTCTTTGCCGGAGGCGTAGTCTCAGTTCCCTAGCTTCTAAATTAAAGTCCTCATGATTGCTGCAATTCCGTTTGAGCCGGAGATATTGTCCGTATGGGATACTCGCTATCAGAGGGGACGGGTGTGAGCTCGATGCATGCAAAAGTGAATTTGCCGCAGTTGCCTTACGGTGGAGAGTTGATTGAATTCCCCCTCCCACATCAGTAAAGATTTGCACATCAAGGAAAGTTATCCTGGACAAACTCTTTTCCATGGTAAATTTTAAATTAAAGGAATTTATGCCCAATAGGTCTATAAAAGTATTCAGATCCTTTTCATCACCCGTCCAGACAAAGAAAATGTCGTCAATGAATCTTTGCCACATTGGTATTAGATCGAAGAATCGTTGGAGATTCTCCTGGCGGAAGATTTGGCGCTCCCACCCCCCCAGGTAGAGGTTGGCATAAGAGGGGGCACATTTGGTCCCCATAGCAACCTCCTGCACCTGGAGGTAGTGGGAGCGCCCAAAAATAAAGATGTTGTTGGTGAGAATAAAATATAAAAGGTCCAAAATAAACCTCCTGTAGTTGGGAGGGATGCGCCCATCCTCCACAATAAAGCTTTCAATCGTCTGAACCCCCAAATCGTGGGGGATCGAATTATATAAGGCCTCTACGTCTAGAGTGACCAACCAGGTCCCCTCCGATAGCGAGATCCCATCAAGCGCCCGCAGCAAATCAGAGGTGTCTCGAAGGTAGGATGTTAAATCCTCCACATAGGGGCGTAAAAAATCGTCGACTAGAGCACTTGCATGCTCAGTCAGACAGCCTCGTCCTGATACAATGGGACGGCCCGGGGGTTTCGAAGGATGTTTATGCACCTTTGGAAGGGCATACATTGTTGGAGTTTTGGGATTCAAGACATGTAAATATTCCCAAGTCTTTTTGGTAATGGTTCCCTGTCTATAGGTTCTCGCAATCAGTTTATCGAATTGGACACGAATGTGACTTATGTGGCTCGCTGGGATCTTTCGATACCATTGTTTATTTTGTAACAGGTTTAGTACCATCTCTTCATATTGGGTGACATCCATTATTACAAGGTTGCCCCCTTTATCTGCCGGTTTAATTATTATATCTGTATTAGATTTTAACACAGATAAGGCCTCTTTTTGTTGTTTCGTGAGATTGGGTGGTTGTGTGTCCTTCCACTTTGTTTTTGTTATTTCTTTGGTCACCTGTTGTACAAATGCCCATATATTGGGATTATTTTGCAAAATGGGGAACTTGTTGGATCGAGGTTTGTACTCTTTGATTACAGATGAAGAGTATGGTTCCGAAGTTGCATCCCGAGGTCCCCGACCCCCCTCTTGGTCAGCGAGCATTATAGACGCCTCCTCGAGATCTGTGGAATCAATGCCCCCTTCATCCCATAGTTCCATTAAATCTTCAATGGCCCTAATCTCCGAGAGACTAAGGCCATCGAGTGAGGTACTGGAAGATTGTGGGTCTTGTTTTGAATTAGATGATTTGTCAAAGATAACTTTGAACATGAGTTTTCGAGCAAATAAATATGTGTCTTTAACCACTTCAAAAGTGTCAATAGGTTGTGTGGGACAAAAGGAGAGGCCCAATCTTAATAAAGAGATTTGGGCTTCAGTGAGTGAAAATGATGAAAGATTAATTATTTCAAAGGGATTTTGTTGTGTCTCGAATGAGTCGTGGTTTGATCTGGTAATTTGGGAACAGGTTGGTTGAAAATGGGGGCTGTGCGAAAACCCGATTCAGTGGTGCCCATAGACCGCCCCCCCTCATTTTGGGGCGAGACCATGGGCACCTGTGAATCGGTTGTGAGGTTGGGATGTGAGAGAGGTGAAGTGTTAGAGGTGCCCGTGGTCTCGCCCCAAAATGAGGGGGCGGTCTATGGGCACCACTGAATCGGGTTTTCGCACAGCCCCCATTTTCAACCAACCTGTTCCCAAATTACCAGATCAAACCACGACTCATTCGAGACACAACAAAATCCCTTTGAAATAATTAATCTTTCATCATTTTCACTCACTGAAGCCCAAATCTCTTTATTAAGATTGGGCCTCTCCTTTTGTCCCACACAACCTATTGACACTTTTGAAGTGGTTAAAGACACATTTATTTGCTCGAAAACTCATGTTCAAAGTTATCTTTGACAAATCATCTAATTCAAAACAAGACCCACAATCTTCCAGTACCTCACTCGATGGCCTTAGTCTCTCGGAGATTAGGGCCATTGAAGATTTAATGGAACTATGGGATGAAGGGGGCATTGATTCCACAGATCTCGAGGAGGCGTCTATAATGCTCGCTGACCAAGAGGGGGTCGGGGACCTCGGGATGCAACTTCGGAACCATACTCTTCATCTGTAATCAAAGAGTACAAACCTCGATCCAACAAGTTCCCCATTTTGCAAAATAATCCCAATATATGGGCATTTGTACAACAGGTGACCAAAGAAATAACAAAAACAAAGTGGAAGGACACACAACCACCCAATCTCACGAAACAACAAAAAGAGGCCTTATCTGTGTTAAAATCTAATACAGATATAATAATTAAACCGGCAGATAAAGGGGGCAACCTTGTAATAATGGATGTCACCCAATATGAAGAGATGGTACTAAACCTGTTACAAAATAAACAATGGTATCGAAAGATCCCAGCGAGCCACATAAGTCACATTCGTGTCCAATTCGATAAACTGATTGCGAGAACCTATAGACAGGGAACCATTACCAAAAAGACTTGGGAATATTTACATGTCTTGAATCCCAAAACTCCAACAATGTATGCCCTTCCAAAGGTGCATAAACATCCTTCGAAACCCCCGGGCCGTCCCATTGTATCAGGACGAGGCTGTCTGACTGAGCATACAAGTGCTCTAGTCGACGATTTTTTACGCCCCTATGTGGAGGATTTAACATCCTACCTTCGAGACACCTCTGATTTGCTGCGGGCGCTTGATGGGATCTCGCTATTGGAGGGGACCTGGTTGGTCACTCTAGACGTAGAGGCCTTATATAATTCGATCCCCCACGATTTGGGGGTTCAGACGATTGAAAGCTTTATTGTGGAGGATGGGCGCATCCCTCCCAACTACAGGAGGTTTATTTTGGACCTTTTATATTTTATTCTCACCAACAACATCTTTATGTTTGGGCGCTCCCACTACCTCCAGGTGCAGGGGGTTGCTATGGGGACCAAATGTGCCCCCTCTTATGCCAACCTCTACCTGGGGGGGTGGGAGCGCCAAATCTTCCGCCAGGAGAATCTCCAACGATTCTTCGATCTAATACCAATGTGGCAAAGATTCATTGACGACATTTTCTTTGTCTGGACAGGTGATGAAAAGGATCTGAATACTTTTATAGACCTATTGGGCATAAATTCCTTTAATTTAAAATTTACCATGGAAAAGAGTTTGTCCAGGATAACTTTCCTTGATGTGCAAATCTTTACTGATGTGGGAGGGGGAATTCAATCAACTCTCCACCGTAAGGCAACTGCGGCAAATTCACTTTTGCATGCATCGAGCTCACACCCGTCCCCTCTGATAGCGAGTATCCCATACGGACAATATCTCCGGCTCAAACGGAATTGCAGCAATCATGAGGACTTTAATTTAGAAGCTAGGGAACTGAGACTACGCCTCCGGCAAAGAGGCTACAGTAACAAGAGCCTCAAAAGGGCCTATACACGAGCCAAAAAACAGAATAGGGCTTCTTTAATACACAGTCATAAACGGCCTAGAAACATTGAAGGGGTGAGATTCATCACCACGTTCAATGAACAACATCAGCAAATCAAGGGGACCCTTCAGAGATACTGGTATCTCTTAAAGGGAGATCCCACCCTAGCCAAACATCTCCCGGATTATCCGGGTATTACATACAGGAGATCACGATCTCTAAAGGACTCTCTAGTACAAAGCCATTTCTCCCCTCCCTCGAAGGTGGGCTCCAAAGTAGGATGCACCCCTTGCCACAAATGTGGCTTCTGTCTATCTACATGCGTCAAAATCCATATGCCTGCCCAATGGCCACACTTTCAAGCCTAAATTTGCTGTAACATGTCAGTCAGTGGGAGTGGTATATATTATGATCTGTCAATGCAATGCTTTTTACGTTGGGAAGACGAAGCGTCCCTTCTTCCACCGCATCAGGGACCATGTGTCCCTGGTGCGGGGGAGGAAGATGGAAACCCCAATTAGCCGACATTTTGGCTTATATCATCAGTTTAATGACAGTCTCATGCATTTCTTCCCCCTGGAATATGTCCCTCCGGGAGAAAGAGGGGGAGATTACAATAATATACTCTTACAGCGGGAGACTAGATGGATACACAATTTGGGGGCCACCCGATCTCCGGGACTCAATGACTCAATCAGTTTTAAACCTTTCCTTATATAGGCAGGGAGAAAAGAAATGTGAGGTGGAAAATGGTTCCAAACATTTATTTATTTATTTATTTATTTATTTTTATTTTTTTTCTCTATAGCACTGGCTATGGCTATTCGAAAAGCCATAAACAATGAGGTGTTTCCAAGCCAGCGAACTGAGGTAGGGACTCTATGATATAAAAGGGACCCTCCTATTATCTTTTGCCCCCTTTTGGTCTGTACGTGCACCCCGGGGCGGATCTGACCTACAACCCTCCTCAACCAGTTGAGGGTTTGGTCAGCCTGCCCCGTTTCAAATATGGGTTAATCCCCTTCTTCGGTTTTGCCGGTTTGCTGCAAGTAAATTAGCTTCTTTTTCCATCATTTGAAACCAGGGACATATGGCGATCGACACTTATGTCGGGATACCTTTGTCCCCATTTACTTGAATTATGACTCATTTGAATTTAAAATCAGGGCTAACAGCCCCTAAACCGTATAGGTTACCTGTCTCTGACCAAATGGTGGATCCTGGCCACAGCACAGGCTTTAATGGGTCACTACTGGCAAAGCCTCCCACTTCGGCCAGAATCTAAAATGGCCGACGCGCTGTATTGACGTGCAACACGTTCGTTACGCACGCGCACTAGATACCTACGTGCGCACGAAGGGAATACTTCGTGCGCACGTGCGCACGAAGGGGATCCTCCCATTAGGTGTGCCCGCAGCCCGGCGATGATGTCAGACGCTGCCGGGCTGGAGACACGAGTTAAAATTCGCGGCTCCCGGTCAGTGTTATCCAAGCTAGCATTGGGAGCGGACACGTGGAGCCGCTAAACGGACGGAGGAAACTCTAAAATTTCACCGAATAGACCACGGTGCTTCATTCAACAGGTAAGACAAATATGTCTTTACTGGACCAATTGGACATGCCTGCAGTCCTAACTTTAGGGCTATGCATTTTTTATTCTCATTTTTGGGATGGCTATAATGAAGACTTGGTCTCATCGTTTATTTTTTCTGTTTCAGAGATCAATACAGAGAATTTTCTCGTGTTTAGAAACACACCTTGTCCAACTTTTATCTGACAATATATGGTACACGTGGCTGTTTGAACTGGTTTTATTTCTTTATTGCCGTATCACTACCAGGTATGTTAAAAACTTGGGACTGTGCCATTTGATAAACATAATCCAATGGCTAAGATATATTTTACACATATTTCTCGTGCCTCTGCAGATCCTTTTGGGGACAGGAATGAGGGATCCCTAAATAGGGGCTCTTATCGCGGTCCGCTGGCTTGATAAGTAAAGGAGGAAGAGATTATCTGTCCTCATTTCAATGTTAATTGATATACCCAACATATGATAGCAACGACAAATAATAAAAGCAACTTGCCTGATATATGGGGTAAGATTTTAGTTTTATTTTTTTATTTTTTTGTTGAAGATTATATATATCTCATAGTCCAGTTGCTCCTTTTTTTTTTTTTTTTATATATTTTATTTTTATTTTGATTTTCTATAACCCAGTCTGCAATCTCCTTAATAGGAGAATTACACTACTTATGCACTAAATATGCTAATAAGTCTGGGGACGCCAGTCATGGAAATGGTTTATTTGCCCCCTTTCCGACAATCAATCTGTGTATTTATCATTGATATGTAAATTATGTCCTTATGTTTGAATAAAAAATATTCCCCTGGTGATGGTTTCGCTGCAGTTAGGGCCACTTCTGTTAGACTGGAGTGAATCCACCACTAGACTAATGTAATTAAGATATGTCAAACCATGTAGGTGGACATTTCCTATGCCTTTGTTCTGGGCTTACTGTGTGTACAAAAATGCTGTATATTTATATTAAAATAAATTTTCTTATATAATTTCAGTTTTTTTGTTTGCTGCAATTGTCCTGAGGAAGCTCTGAAGAGCGAAACATGTAGGAAAGAAACAATGCAGTCTAAATCACATATGAATGTGGTAATGGATGGAGCTATATAAGCCCACATACCAACTCTTTTATATATGTACCTTGTCACTTTGTATGTTTAATGGATGTAATTGTCTATTTTGTTCGTAAAATGTCTTTTGTACATCAAATAAAAATTTCAATGATTTTATATATGGTTTAAGTATATTTAGTGCCGTCATAAAAGTCCCGGGGGTTGGTTGCCCTCCAGTCCCTCTTTTCTCTTATCCCCTTTCCTTGTATAATAGTCAAGGACAACACAAGTAAACACAAAATGCAATTTGTAAATTAAGGTGTTTATTATTAAAGGTGAAAAAAAATCCAAACCATCATGGCCCTGTGTGAAAAAGTGATTGCCCCCTAAACCTAATAACTGGTTGGGCCACCCTTAGCAGCAACAACTGCAACCAAGCGTTTGCAATAACGTGCAATGAGGCTTTTACAGCGTCCTAGAGGAATTTTGGCCCACTCATCTTTGCAGAATTGTCCTAATTCAGTTACATTAGAGGGTTTTCGAGCATAAACGGCCTTTTTAAGGTCATACCACAACATCTCAATAGGATTCAGGTCAGGACTTTGGCTAGGCCACTCCAAAGTCTTCATTTTGTTTTTCTTCAGCCATTCTGTGGTGGACTTGCTGGTGTGTTTAGGATCATTGTCCTGCTGCAGAACCCAAGTTCGTTTCAGCTTGAGTACACGAACAGATGGTCGGACATTCTCCTTCAGGATCTCTTGGTAGACAGCAGAATTCATAGTTCCTTTTATCACGGCAAGTCTTCCAGGTCCTGAAGCAGCAAAACAGCCCCAGACCATCACACTACCACCACCATATTTTACTGTTGGTATAATGTTCTTTTTATGAAATGCAGTGTTCCTTCTACGCCAGATATACTTGGACACACACCTTCCAAAGAGTTCCACTTTTGTCTCATCGGTCCACAGAATGTTGTCCCAAAAGTCTTGGGGATCATCAAGATGTGTTGTGGAGAAATTGAGACAAGCTTTGATGTTCTTTTTGCTCAGCAGTGGTTTTCTCCTTGGAACTCTGCCATGCAGGCCATTTTTGCCCAGTCTTTTCCTGATGGTGGAGGCATGAAGGCTGACCTTAACTGAGGCAAGTGAGGCCTGCAGTTCCTTGGACGTTGTTGTGGGGTCTTTTGTGACCTCTTGGATGAGTCGTCGCTACGCTCTTGGGGTAATTTTGGGCGGCCGGCCACTCCTGGGAAGGTTCACCACTGTTCCATGTCTTCGCCATTTGTGGATAATGGCTCTCACTGTGGTTCGCTGGATTCCCAAAGCTTTGGAAATGGCTTTATAACCCTCGGCATGATGTGTAGCTTTTAAGGATCTTCTGGTGGACCTTACTGTGTCAAGCAGCTCCTATTTAAGTGATGCCTTGATTGTGAACAGGTGTGGCAATAATCAGGCCTGGGTGTGGCTAGAGAAATTGAACTCAGGTGTGGACAACCACAGTTATAGTATGTTTTAACAAGGGGGGCAATCACTTTTACACACAGGGCCATGATGGTTTGGATTTTTTTTCACCTTTAATAATAAACACCTTCATTTACAAATTGCATTTTGTGTTTACTTGTGTTGTCCTTGACTATTGTTTAAATTGGTTTGATGTTCCGAAACACTTAAGTGTGACAAACATGCAAAGGAACAGGAAATGAGGAAGGGGGCAAACACTTTTTCACACCACTGTAGGTGGTTCAGCTGCATTTTTACTTAAGCCGCAAAGATGGGTGAACTGGGATTTGCACATGCTGCAGCAAAAAAACTTTACCCCATTCGAGTGAATGATAGATGCCTCAGTGGGACTTTAAAGGGGCAGGACAAATATTTAGTAGGCAATATCTAACTTTAAAACAAATACTTTTATTTTACTACAAGTAAAATCAAAGGGGTATTGGTTATATGGGAAAACAGAAGCCCAAATGGTAGAAAGAATATGAATGAATGTGTGGATACAAAAAGCAAAAACAGGATGCAAAATACAGAGCACAATACAGGTGAATATTCCTATTCCGACACGTTTCGAGTGTTTCAAACTCTTCCTCAGGGAAATGGATCAGCAAACATATAATATCAATCTACAAAAAAAGAGATAACATAAGATACGTGGCTAATACAAAGGTTATAGTCACTGTAGCATACTAACATTCAGTAAAAGCTAGGGTTGTACTGATCCTGTATCAGAAGCTCGATACGTCATAAATGCATCCATAATTATACATAGTTAAAAACAATGATGGACCTCAGGAGAACAGGAAGGGGGGGGGGGGTTTAGTGTGCTGTCCGTGGGTTACAGTGGAAGTCCTAAATCAACAGAAAAGGGGATATTGGGATTTGTATACACTTGCAGTTGGGAGGACAGTAAAAATAGGTGGTTCAGCTGCATTTTTACTTAAGTCGCAAAGACGGGTGAACTGGTATTTGCACATACTGCAGCAAAATAAACTTTACCCCATTCAAGTGAATGAGGGCCACAACTGCCTGGCAAATGCCTCTGAAAAGTGAAGATCACTTTTCAAGGAGACAGCAATGTCTGCTACATGAGTAAACTTAGCTTTATTTATTTCTGAACCTTCAGACTGCCTTCCCTAGAGCTGTTACTCATCCATGTGTCCATTGTGGATAAACTTAACGAATAAGTCTTTTGGAGTTAACTTGCTGTATTCATTTCTAAAATTGGATTAAAGGGCCAATCACAGCGGCCTTTTACCACATGATCACCTTTGTCCACTAACAACTGATCTTGATGTAAACACAAGCCAGTCATCTGTAAATATTCAATGGACTCCTGCGCTTAAATGGGATTTGTGAGAAATGCTCTTATTTAGTGGATGCCGCAAGCACTTTCATGAGACACCAGCTCATGTATATAGACTAAAAGAAAAAATGGTGGTGATGCGCTTCCAAAAAAAATGGGACCTTACACGAAAATGTTATAGAGCTAATTATTCAGATGGAGATATGTCAGATGGTATATATTCAAACTAGTGTGGTAAAGTAGTAAGGGAGAACTCTTATTCTAATGTAGAAATTCTTCTATCAATAGTGCCTGCAACAGTGTGTACACAATAATAACTGTCACAATCCCAAGTGCAACTTATATCTCTATGATATAAAAATAGTGCTAAGTGCAAAACCACATACAGTGGTCTAACTATAAATCAGACTTCTATGACAGAAAGTGCTGAGTGCATCATAGCAAAACCAAAGTGACTGAAATATAAACAGTTACTGGCTATGTAAGCGCAAACTAGTGACAATAATAAAGTGCAAAAATGCAAAACTACAGTGCAAAAAATGCAAGCAAGCAAAAATAAAGTGCAAAAAATGCAAACAAAGTGCTTAGTGTAACACAAAATATTAATAAAAAACATATAATAATCGAACTATAGAACAAAACTCCATAAACAGAAAGTGCTGAGTGCAAAAAATTGGACTATATCCAGCTGTTAATGACGTGAACACAGTCCCGTGATGATGTCACATAAACATCTAAAGTGATTCTGTGCTGGGAAATATCTCAGAGGTTCTTTCTCCACATAAGTGATTCCACGCATAAGTGTGCGTTACATCACTTCCAGTGACTTCAACTGGGATCATCCCAGTTGAAGTCACTGGAAGTGATGTAACGCGTAGGATACGGAGACCGGAAGTGACGCTCGCACCAGAGTGGTCGATCTGAACTGTTTTGCTGCTAATGCTGCCTATTTACCTCATTTGTAAGTTTGTAAGTAATTTTAACCTTTTAATAAAGTAGTGATTTTTAAAAACATACTACACTATGGTTGCTCTTATACTTATTCTCTGAGCTATATTGGAACATCTTGCTGGAGTATACGGTGACGGAGATCTGAGATTGACCCCCTGAGGCCCCCCCTTCCACCCCCTTTCCTGGGACTCCTGGTATATCCAAGAGGAGGCTGCATATACGCTATATTTTATATAGCGGGAAGGTAATTACCCAGTGTGCACACTTATGCGTGGAATCACTTATGTGGAGGAAGAACCTCTGAGATATTTCCCAGCACAGAATCACTTTAGATGTTTATGTGACATCATCACGGGACTGTGTTCACGTCATTAACAGCTGGATATAGTCCAATTTTTTGCACTCAGCACTTTCTGTTTATGGAGTTTTGTTCTATAGTTCGATTATTATATGTTTTTTATTAATATTTTGTGTTACACTAAGCACTTTGTTTGCATTTTTTGCACTTTATTTTTGCTTGCTTGCATTTTTTGCACTGTAGTTTTGCATTTTTGCACTTTATTATTGTCACTAGTTTGCGCTTACGTAGCCAGTAACTGTTTATATTTCAGTCACTTTGGTTTTGCTATGATGCACTCAGCACTTTCTGTCATAGAAGTCTGATTTATAGTTAGACCACTGTATGTGGTTTTGCACTTAGCACTATTTTTATATCATAGAGATATAAGTTGAACTTGGGATTGTGACAGTTATTATTGTGTACACACTGTTGCAGGCACTATTGATAGAAGAATTTCTACATTAGGATAAGAGTTCTCCCTTACTACTTTACCATACTAGTTTGAATATATACCATCTGACATATCTCCATCTGAATAATTAGCTCTATAACATTTTCGTGTAAGGTCCCATTTTTTTTGGAAGCGCAGCACCACCATTTTTTCTTTTAAGCCAGTCATCTGCTTTCCTTGCGCTGACTGAGTGAGGAGAGATGATAACCGTAGGGACAGCTACACCGACTAACCGTGTCCTGTTAATCAATGCCTCCTAATCAGTGTCACCTATCAGTGCATCCTCAGTGCCCCTCAGTGTCATCAAATTTCAATTTAGTTAGTCTTTTGACTAAAATGCCATTTTAATTTTAGCCATATTTTAGTAATTCGAGTTGTATGAGCTTTAGTTTTAGTATTTTAGTCTACTAAAATCTAATGGGTTTAGTTCAATGAGAATGCATTATTTCTTTAGAACTGCCAAACATTATATACTCCTGGAGTAAAAATCTAATAATATGTTTATTATTTATGGTATTCAGGTTTGAACATGCACTACAGACCCAGATTTACCCATTGATATAAATTCAATGTTGTTTGAGTCATAGTCTTTTGACTAAAATGCCATTTTAGTTTTAGTCATATTTTAGTAACCTGAATTCTTTTAGGCCCCTTTCACACGGACGATCCTTTCAGGTCCACCTGTCAGTTTTATTAGGCGGACCGGAACGGACACTCCATAGAGGTCTATGGAGGGACTGATGTCAGTGGTGACATGTCCGCTGACATCCGACCCGCGATGATCTGAAAAAGTGTGATGGAGGAAAAACCTATTTTTCCATCTATCATTGGATCGGGTGACGACGGACTCTACGGTCCACCGTCATCCGATTCCCCCATAGGGGAGAGTGGCGCTCTGACGGGTCTGTCCCTGCACAGAGTGGAGAGACGGACCTGTCATCTGCCTGCTCAGCGGGGATCAACGGATCGATCCTCCTCTGAGCAGAGCAGGCTCCGTACATAGACACGTCCGTGTGAAAGAGCCCTTAGTCTACTAAAATAGTATTCATTTGGTCAATAAAATTAATACTGCTGCTACGGTGAAGATTTACCTAATATGTTGCCTCTTATTTAAAACATTCTCACGTGCTGCATCAGCTGGCCCCTCCAGCACTAACCACAATATCTGGATTCACTGCGTATCCTTTGAAGGGTTCTATGAAGACACCCTTGCGTGCACGCATTCGCACCTGGGATAAGTGCCGACTGGACAAGCCCATTCAAACACACAGCTTGTGCATGCCACTCCCACTCCCCCACCTTCCCAAGTGGATTGGCTACTGGCAACTGTGTTGTTCCTTTTTGACCTGGGTGAGTGCATGTTCACTGAAATGGAATTTGGAGAAGCTGCCCTGAGGGACCCGGAAACCATCAGTGATGAATAGGGGCTAGGTAAGACCGATTCTCCCACCTGAGCTATGGATCTCTTCAGTTCCTCTATCTATCTAGAGATACCATGGGCCTCTTCTCTGATTAATGTTCTCCTTGCCCGGCCTGTCAGTTTAGGTGCACAGCCATGTCTTGGTAGGTTTGCAGTTGTGCCATACGCTTTCCATTTTCAGATGATGGATTGAACAGTGCGCCATGAGATGTTAAAAAGCTTGAGATTTTTTTTATAACCTTACCTTGCTTTAAAATTCTCCACAACTTTATGCCTGTCCTGTCTGGGGTGTTACTTGGCCTTCATGAAGCTGTTTGTTTATTAAGGTTCTCAAACCTCTGAGGGCTTTACAGAACAGTTGTATTTATACTGATATTAAATTAAACACAGGTGGACTCTATTTACTAATTAGGTGACTCCTGAAGGCAATTGGTTCCACTAGATTTTAGTTTGGGGTTTCGAAATAAAGGGGGCTGAATACAAATGCACGCCCCACTTTTCAAATATTTATTTGTAAAAACAAAAATTGGAAACCATTTATCATTTTCCTTCCACTTCACAATTATGTGCCACTTTGTGTTTGGTCTGTCACATAAAAATCGAATAAAATACATTTACGTTTTTGGTTGTAATATGACAATGTGGAAAATGTCAACGGGTATGAATACTTTTTCAAGGCATTGTACGTAAAATGGGTATTTAGATTACCAGATTGCCTGCAAAAAATAGGGCACTAGAACCAGAGTATTTCATAAGATACAGAAACCCCAGGATAGCATAATTGTACAAGGAGACTAATGTTTTCAGGCAACTAGCATGGTATATATACTTAGTTACCAGTGATAGATTCTGAGTTGTTTTTTACTTTAATAAAGGAGTAGTCCAGCCTTATCTAGTTTGGCTGGGCTTCTCCTATGGGTCCCAGGAGTGCAATTAATTTTGAAATCAGTCCAGGTACCACTTCATCCCGACAATGGGAGTCTGGATCTGCCATGTGCCTGGACTGATACCCGTCTCACCCTCTCAGTGAGCTGCTGAGAGCGTGAGATGGCCTCTCGTGCCTCCACAGTTCAGCCCTCCAGTGAGCGTGGAGGAGCTGCTGATTGACAGTCAGCAGCCCTCTCCTCAGGAAGCTGTGAGAACTGAGCCATTGGCAATGTCCTATCGCTTGGTTTTCAGTGTAGAGGCACCGGGGGACAGATACAGCATCAGACTGATGCTGCATCCACCTAGGTAAGTATTATGGAGGAAAAACCCCCAAACCCATAGTTCTCTGTTAAGGATGCAGAGGGTCCTATGCATCCCTGTTCTCAGTTTCAGGGACAAATTTTTGCTTGAATTCGGCCCTGAAATTGAGCCATAGATGCACAGGACCTTTGTGAAAATCGCTCTGCCGCCACCATGGAGATATGTGAACTGACTCCATAGAGAGCCAATCACAATCTGCTGTCATGCAAATTGAATACAGAGAGACCAGCATCCAATTCGCACTAGTCTGAACCCAGCCTTGGTGTTAGAGGGTGGAGTATTTAATGTAGGAAAAAAAAAATCCCAACGCTTCTTATTTCTCCTGCAATGTCCACACACACACACACTACAATGAAGCATTGTCTTTAAGAAAAATTGTGACAAGCTGGCCTGTCATTAAAAATTGTAACTGCAATCCAATCCAATGCAATCTTTATTCCTGAAAGAGGACCTAAAGAGCCTGCCGGGTTACACTGGACTCTGTCTCTAATCTTAGTCCCTCATTACCTGTCCCTGAAATTTGCAGATGTGTATAGATCTGGCAGGCTTGCAATTAAATAATGGCTCCCCAGCAAATGTGTCAGATGTGGGGTCAAATTGTATAAACTCTGTGAGAGGGCCACAGATTATACTATTCTGTTTTAGAATTTGAGGGAAAAGACTGGAGTCCTCCAGATGACCAGAGTATATGGGGAGCAGTGTCAGGATAGTGTGGTACTTGTTGTCACCCTTGTTCAATATGGGGTAGCATTTGTACAAGGACAGTTTTTATGCAAGCACTCCACTTTCTTAGACATTTTGTTCAAAGAAATTGGCTGCTGTGACACCATGCAATCTGATTTCAGTAGCTTCCCTCAATGGCTCAATAGCACCCAACTTAGAAAAGAGAGAAAGCCTGCTTGCACAATAAAGAACGACTCACAGTAAAATAGGTAAGGAAAAACGTTAATGTATCCATCCTGTCTTCCATTCACCCAGACACAAATTTACACGGTGTCTGGTGTTGTTGAAAAGCCTTTGTGTGTTAACAACTATAATCTAAATATGAGAGACGTAGACTGCAATGACCAAATGATGAAGCCATATTTAGCCAGACGCAGAGCTAGACACTGGTACAAAAAAATGTCTATATATTTATTTTGATTGGCTCTATGCAATGCTTTTGTTGTTTACAAAGCTACTGGAACTGGATCCTTCCTAAAATTTCAGCAAGTGATCATCACAGCCCCTTTGAATCCAGGAGGCGCTGTGGTCTAAATCCAGATGCAGTTAGAGGGGCATTTTCCAGATGTCCTCCAACCTACCTCAATACCCCAAAAAAGAAAAAATTGTTGAGTTTCTGGTAAACGGGGAATAAGGCATGACACTTTGTCCCTCTTGTGCTTGCCTCTGCATCAAGGACTGTTCCCATTGCTACCACACACTGATGGACTATTCGTCTAGGGCAGTGGTTCTCAAACCTGTCCTCAAGTACCCCCAACATTCCATGTTTTGGGAATTTCTCTTAGATAAGATAGCTGTCCAAAATACCAAGCCATTGGCTCTGATTTTTAAGCACCTGTGCAAGATAAAGGAAAACCTGCAAACATGGCTTGTTGGGGGTAATTGAGGACAGGGTTGAAAACCACTGGTCTAGGGTACACAATGGCACACAGTTCTGCCCAAGAAGAGTCTCTAAAGATGTTAAATAGTCAGGAAACTGTCTATCACATTTTGAAAGACCCTAAAATCAAAGGCTGAAAAGGTTATTGTGCTTTAAAGTTAAGTTACAAAAAAGTAAAAAAAAAAAAAAGTTGTGTTATTGAGTTAATGTTGTATAGTTACTGTGTGTTATTGTTGATGGTTTGCTTTGCATGAACGTCAATCAGCAGTGATTTTTGTATTCTGACAGCAGCAGGGTGCTGCTCTCTGACTAGATGTCAGTGCATGCAGCGCTGCAGGGGGAGATTTATCCATCTGTACTGAAAAAAAAGTCTATGCCCAGCATTAGGAGCATTCGGTGGTCAGCGGGGGCTAGCTTTTATACTTCAGAATATACTTTTTTTCTGGCAGAGATTTCTTCATTCGCATTAGTCAATGTGACTGGAGGAATCTGGCTGAATGAAAGTTATTTCCTAAGAGGCATGGCGAGTATTTTGTAGATCTCAATTCTTGTCCTAAGTTTTTGCAAAATAAATAACGAAAACAAAAAGATGTCTGTCCCTATGTAAAGATAATGTTTGAACTGCACCACAGTTTACATATCCTAATGATATACAGTATCTCACAAAAGTGAGTACACCCCTCACATTTTTGTAAAATATTTTATTATACCTTTTCATGTGACAACACTGAAGAAATTGCACTTTTCTACAATGTAAAGTAGTGGGTGTACAGCTTGTATAAGAGTGTAAATTTGCTGTTCCCTCAAAATAACTCAACACACAGCCATCAATGTCTAAACCGCTGGCAACAAAAGTGAGTACACTCCTAAGTGAAAATGTCCAAATTGGGCCCAATTAGCCATTTTCCCTTCCTGGTGTCATGTGACTCGTTAGTGTTACAAAATCTCAGGTGTGAATGGGGAGCAGGTGTGTTAAATGAGGTGTTATTGCTCTCACTCTCTTATACTGGTCACTGGAAGTTCAATATGGCATCTCATGGTAAAGAACTCTCTGAGAATCTGAAAAGAAGAATTGTTGCACTACATAAAGATGACCTAGGCTATGAAAAGATTGCCAAAACCCTGAAACTGAGCTGAAGCACAGTGGCCAAGAGCATACAGTCGTTTAACAGGACAGGTTCCACTCAGAACAGGCCTCGCCATGGCCGACCAAAGTTGCACATGCTCAGTGTCACATCCAGAGTTTGTCTTTGGGAAATAGACGTATGAGTGCAGCCAGCATTGGAGCAAAGGTTGAAGGGGTGGGGGTCAGTCTGTCAGTGCTCAGACAATACGCTGCACACTGCATCACATTGGTCTGCATGGCTGTCATCCCAGAAGGAAACCTTTTCAAAAGATGAAGCCCGCAAACAGTTTGCTGAAGACAAGCAGACTAAGGACATGGATTACTGGAACCATGCCCTGTAGTCTGATGAGACCAAGATATACTTATTTGGTTCAGATGGTATCAAGCGTGTGGCGGCAACCAGGTGAGGAGTACAAAGACAAGTGTGTCTTGCCTACAGTCAAGCATGGTGTTGGGAGTGTCATGGTCTGGGGCTGCATGAGACCTGCCCTCACTGGGGAGCTACAGTTCTTTGAGGGAAGAAGCAAGAGGGTGGGACTTCGAGTGAAGCACGTGGTAGTAATTGAGTACAGTGGTGGGTATAAAATTATTTAATATTCCATAAACACATATTTACATCTGTTAATAACCATATACATAGAAAACCACACTTGAGTATTGTCAATTTCTAAAACAGTGGTAACTGATAATAACATGATTAAAAAATGAATTGCATGATAAGGTTAAGGATTGCACCAAATTTCATGATTCATGTGTTGAGTTATTTTGAGGGGACAGCAAATTTACACTGTTATACAAGCTGTACACTCACTACTTTACATTGTAGCAAAGTGTAATTTCTTCAGTGTTGTCACATGAGACATAAGATATAATAAACTATTGAAAAAATGTGTGATATACTGTGTGTGTATAATATATATATATATATATATGTAAATTACATTAATAAGGAACAGCGCTATTAAAATATCTTAGTCAATACCTTTACATTTTATAAAAAGAAAAATATAATGCAGTGCCTTGAAAAAGTATTCAAACCCTTGAAATTTTCCACATTTTGTCATGTTACAACCAAAAATGTAAATGTATTTTATAGGGATTTTATGTGATAGACCAACACAAAGTGGCACATAATTGTGATGTAGAAGGAAAATGATAAATGTTTTTTTTGCCCATTTGTCTAGCTCAAGCTCTGTCAGATTGGATGGAGAGTGTCTATGAACAGCAATTTTCAAATCTTGCTACAGATTTTCAATTGGATTTACTGTAGGTCTGGACCATTCTAACACATGAATATGATTTAATCTAAACCAGGGATATGCAATTAGCGGACCTCCAGCTGTTGCAAAACTACAAGTCCCATCATGCCTCTGGGTGTCATGCTTGTGGCTGTCAGTCTTGCTATGCCTCATGGGAATTGTTGTTCTGCAACATCTGGAGGTCTGCTAATTGCATAGCCCTGATCAAAACCATTCCATTGTAGCTCCGGCTGTATGTTTAGGGTCCTTGTCCTGCTGAAAGGTGAACCTCCATCTCAGGCTCAAGTCTTTTGCAGACCTTAACAGGTCCGTCTTCTAATCAACTATGACCAGCCTACCTATCCCTGCTAAAGAAAAGCATCCCTACAACATGATGCTGCCACTACCATGTTTCACGGTGGGGATGGTGTGTTCAGAGTGATGTGCAGTGTTAGTTTTCTACCACATAGCATTTTGTTTTTATGCTAAAAAGTTTACATTAGCATCTCCCCGTTCTTCCTCCCTGTGAGGCGATCGCGGGTATCCCCGTGGCGATCAAGTCCATGGGACCCGCGACCCCACTGACGGAGCTTGCCGCAGCCACGCGCGCCCGCTGGACACCTCTTAAAGGACAACATACAGGTACGTGATTCTGCCTGTACGAGCCCTTCTGCCGACGTATATCGACTTGAGGAGGTCGGCAAGCGGTTAAGTGATCACAGGTGTGTACTGATTCCTATTTAACATGAGCTTGAATGTGATTGCTTAATTCTGAACACAGCTACATCCGCAGTTCTAAGAGGGTGTACACACTAATGCAACCACATTATTTTAGTTTTATTCCCCTGTTGCCTAAAAGATTTCAGTTTATTTTTCAATTGAGTTGTATAGTCTATAGGTCACATTAAAAGGTGGAAAAAGTTCTAAAAATCATTAATCTTGGTCTCATTTTTTTACATCACAGAAACCTGACATTTTATCAGGGGTGTGGAGACTTTTTATATCCACTGTATGTATCCAGAAAGGGGCAGATATCCCCTTTTGCTTTGGGACAGTGAACAGGTTTGAATAGAAACCCTGGAACCTCCCTTTCTGGAACAATGACCCCTTGTGAGAGAGGACCTAAGCCAGAGCTGTGTGGCGGTTCACAAATCTGCAGAGATGCTGATTGACAACACAAACCGTTGTGGAGGCAGAGACCGAAATGAAAATTGTCAAAAATAGAGGGTCTCCCAGATGGAGGCTTTGCCTTCTTTTTTGGGGACAAAAAAAATGTTTCCCCAGTGACCTCCTTGAAAAAGAGGTCTATGGATTCAAAGTGACTTTTCCCATCAAGGTGCATATGCAAGAGGCATTTCTTGCATGGTTGGGCTGAAGACCAAATGGTCAAAAAAACTAAAGGGTCCTCTGTATGTGTACCAAAAGGAGGCACATGCTAGATATTTGGCATATAATATATGCTAGCCTGTCAACACAGAGTAGGGCCACAGTCATGAAATTCAGTTGTTGAGAGGACATTTATTATCAATCAACTGTGTTTACCCTTTTTAAATCATAATGGCAACAGAAACTACCCACATGACCCTGACCCCAAAAGTTTATATGCCCTGGTAATTTTGGCCTGATAACATGCACACAAAGGGGTTTTAATGGCTATTAAAGGTAACCATCCTCACCTGTGATCTGTTTGCTTGTAATTAGTGTGTGTGTATATAAAAGGTCAATGACATAGTCCATCCAGTTCAACCAAAAAAAAAAAAAAATATATATATATATATATATATAAAAAATAAATATCATACCAGCCCATATACCCAATTCTATACCCACAGTTGATCCAGAGGAAGGCAAAAAAAAAACCCAGCAGAGCATGATCCAATTTGCTAAAGCAAGGGAAAAAATTCCTTCCTGATCCCCCGAGAGGCAATCGGATTTTCCCCTGATCAACCTTACCTATAAATGTTAGTACCCAGTTATATTATGTACACTTAAGAAATAATCCAGGCCTTTCCTAAAGCAATCCACTGAGCTGGCCATAACCATCTCTGCAGGGAGTCTATTCCACATTTTCACAGCTCTTACTGTGAAGAAACCTTTCCGTATTTGGAGATGAAATCTCTTCTCCTCTAGACGTAAAGAGTGCCCCCTTGTCCTCTTTGTTGACTGTAAAGTGAATAACTCGACACCAAGTTCCCTATATGGACCCCTTATATATTTGTACATGTTGATCATATCCCCCCTTAATCTCCTCTTATCAAGAGTGAATAAATTCAGTTCCTCTAATCTTTCCTGAGCTCCTCCATGCCTCTTATCAGTTTGGTTGCCCTTCTCTGCACTTTCTCCAGTTCACCGATATCCTTTTTGAGAACTGGTGCCCAAAACTGAACTGCATATTCCAGATGAGGTCTTACTAATGATTTGAACAGGGGCAAAATGATATCTCTCTCTCTGGAGTACATACCTCTCTTAATACAGGAAAGGACTTTGCTCGCTTTGGAAACCGCAGCTTGGCATTGCATGCTATTATTGAGCTTATGATCTACCAAAACCCCCAGATCCTTCTCTACTATGGATTCCCCCAGTTGTACTCCCCCTAGCATGTATGATGCATGCATATTCTTAGCCCCCGAGTGCATAACTTTACATTTCTCAACATTAAACCTCATCTGCCACATAGTCGCCCAATTAGACAGAGCATTGAGGTTGGCTTGTAAATTGGAGACATCCTGTAAGGACATCATTCCACTGCATAGCTTGGTGTCATCTGCAAACACGGAAATGTTACTTTTGATCCCAGACCCAATATCATTTATAAAGATATTAAAAAGTAAGGGTCCCAACACTGAACCTTGGGGTACACCACTGATAACCTTAGACCATTCAGAGTAATAATCATTAACCACTACTCTCTGAATTCTGTCTTTTAGCCAGTTTTCTATCCATTTACAAACTGATATTTCAAAACCTGTAGACTTTACCTTACACATGAGCCGTGTGTGCGGAACTGTATCGAACGCTTTTGCAAAATCCAAATATATCACGTCCACCGCCACCCCTCTGTCCAAGGTTTTACTTACCACCTCATAAAAAGAAATCAGGTTTGTCTGACAACTTCTGTCTTTCATGAATCCATGCTGTCTGTTGCTCAAAATATTTTTATCCTGCAAGAACTCGTCTATGTGGTCTTTTATTAATCCCTCCAGTATCTTCCCAACTATAGAAGTTAAACTAACAGGTCTATAATTACTTGGTAAAGACTTTGTTCCCTTTTTAAATATAGGCACCACATTGGCCCTGCGCCAATCCAGTGGTACTATTCCTGTCATTAATGAGTCCCTAAAAATTAGATACAATGGCTTTGAAATTACAGAGCTCAATTCTTTTAGGATCCGTGGGTGGATGCCATCAGGTCCAGGTGCTTTATCCACCTTTATTCTGTCCAAATATTTCTGGACTATATCACTTTTGAGCCATTGTGGATTTGGGGCTGCGTCAGTACCACCCCCATTATGGACATGAGATCCCCCATGCTCCTTTGTATACACAGAGCTGAAGAAAGTATTTATTAAGTTAGCCTTCTCTTTGTCCCCAGTCACCCACTCCAGATTATTTTGCAAAGGGCCTACATGCTCAGACTTAACCTTTTTACTATTAATATATTTGAAGAATTTTTTGGGGTTTGTCCTACTATCTTTTGCAATCTGTCTTTCAGTTTGAATGTTTGCATCCTTGATTTCCTTTTTACATATTCTGTTATATTCCTTGTAACATTTAAATGACACTAGCGTTCCTTCATTTTTATATTTTTTTAAAAGCTCTTTTTTTATAGTTTATAGCTTTTTTAACTTTGGCCGTGAGCCACATCGGTTTTATTTTTAACCTTTTAAACGTATTGCCCATGGGAATATACTTTGCCGTGAAATCACAAACAGTCTTTTTGAAGAATTCCCATTTCTGTTCTGTGCCCATTGGTGCCAATATTCTCTCCCAGTCTAAGTCCTGGAAAGCAGCCCACATCCTTGGAAAATTTGCTCTCTTGAAATTAAGTGTTTTTATCTTTCCCGTATGTGATTTTTGCTTACAGCTAACATCAAATGATATCATGTTATGGTCACTGCTACCCAGATGTTCCTTTATCTGAACATTAGTAATACGTTCTGCATGGTTTGAGATTACCAGGTCCAACAGAGCATCATTCCTAGTTGGGGCCTCAATAAACTGGACCATAAAATTTTCCTGTAATAGGTTTACAAATTTTTGCCCTTTAACTGTCCCAGCAGTGCCATTACCCCAGTCAATTTCTGGGTAGTTAAAATCCCCCATTATTATCACTGTCCCAGCCCTTGCAGCCCTTTCTATCTGTGCAAGGAGCTGAGTCTCCACCTCCTCATTAACATTGGGTGGTCTATAACAAACTCCAATGATTAACTTTGAACTACGCACATCTGTATGCAGTTCCACCCATAATGCCTCAGATTCATCACACTCTCCGTCCACTAGGTCCTTTTTCTCACTCGCTTTGAGATCATTTCTCACATACAGACAGACCCCTCCACCTTTCCTTTTTACTCTGTCTTTCCGAAAGAGTGCATAGCCAGGAATATTAATAGCCCAGTCATGTGAGGAGTGAAGCCAAGTTTCAGCAATACCGATTACATCATAGCTCTCCTGATGCATCAGAGCTTCCAACTCGCCTATTTTGCTTGGCAGACTTCTGGCATTGGCGAACAAACATTTTAATGTATTAATACATTTTAACCGCTCACATACTATCCTCTTGGGTGTTCCAAGATGACAACTAGGACCTGCCACCATATCCACCTTGGGTTTATGCGCTTTGGTTACCCCACCACTAATGCCCCTAATATTACCCTCTGGAATATGCTCCACGCTGACTAACTCTATCTCTGAACCCTCCCCCCCCCATCGCCTAGTTTAAAAACTCCTCTAACTTTTTGGCCATCCTTAATCCCAGCTGATCTGCACCCTCCTCATTTAGGTGCAGTCCGTCCCTTCTATAGTACCGGTTATCGACTGAGAAGTCCTCCCAGTCCTCCAGGAACCCAAACCCCTCCTTACTACACCAGCTTTTGAGCCACTTGTTTACTTCCCTAATCTCCCTCTTCCTTTCTGGTGTGGCTCGATGTACTGGTAATATTCCTGAGAATACTATCTTGGAGGTCCTTTTCCTCAATTTGTCTCCCAAGTCCCTAAAATCATTCTTTAGGACACTCCATCTGCCTCTGACTTTGTCATTGGTGCCAACGTGCACCATGACAGCTGGGTCTTCCCCAGCCCCTCCCAGTCATCTGTCCACTCCTGACACTTTCTGGACTCCTGACAGACCCTTACATCTTTCACCCAGTGCTGCACTGACATTTCTAGATTCTGAGTCATGGGGAAAGCAAAATAAATGCCAAAGGATTTGCGGTAAAAGATAATTAAACTGTATAAAACAGATATTTTTTTATATCTGTTTCCTAAGGAATTGAGAAAGCCAATCAGCAGTGTTCAAATGCTAATCAAGAAGTGGAAAATGAGGGGTTCTGTTGAAACCAAACCATGGTCAGGTAGACCAACTAAAATTTCAGCCATAACTGCCAGGAAAATTGTTCAGGATGCAAACAAAAACCCACAAATAACTTCAGGTGAAATACACGACTCTCTGAAAACATGTGGTGTGGCTGTTTCAAGATGCACAATAAGGAGGCACTTGAAGAAAGATGAGCTGCATGGTTGAGTCGCCAGAAAAAAAAGACATTACTACGCAAATGCCAGAAAGTATCCAGCTTACAATACGCCAAACAGCATAGAGACAAGTCTCAAACCAAGCACAAAGTAATTTGGAGTGATGAGACCAAAATTGAGCTTTTTGGTCACAACCATAAACAATACCTTTGGAGAGAAGTCAACAAGGCCTATGATGAAAGGTGCACCATTCCTACTGTTAAACACGGCGGTGGATTGCTGATTTATTTTGGGGATGTGCGAGTTACAAAGGCACAGGTGTCAGTACTAGAATCCCTTTAGGACCCAGCACAACTCACCTGACACAGCCTTTGTCTGGGAAACAACAGTGATTGGCCAGCTCTAAATCACCTGCATCAGCATTCAGTCAGTGCTTGTGTTAGAGTTTACATTTGTGTTTGATCCAGCTGATATCTGCTCTGTGTCTTTCGTGTATGACCCGGCTTGTTTGACCCTCCTTGGTCACTTCTGATTCAGTACCGTTTGGACTATTTGTGTATGACCCAGCTTGCCTAGACTACGCTTTGCCTGATTCTACTGTAGTACCCTCATCTGCAGCAGTGAACTACAAGGTCCAGCAAACATCTACCTTCATCTGCAGCGGTGAACTACAAGCATCAGCTAACATCTATCCTCATCTGCAGCAGTAAACTACAAGGTCCAGCAAACATCTATCTTCATCTGCAGCGGTGAACTACAAGTCCCAGCTCTGCTTAGACCTGCTCATGGTTTGTGCTCTTGTTCTTTGAGCTCTTTGTATAATCAGCACACCTGAACTGTTTCCTGTTATCTGCTCCTAGCCTGACATTAACACGAGCCATACATAAAGGGAAACCTATCATGGATCCTGAGCAGGCTCGGTTGTTTGCACAAGAACTTTGCTGTTTATCCCATCAAGTTCAGGAAATGGCCACAGAGCTCACCAAGGTGCAAACTCCTTCTACTATCACCGCTACCAGGGCCGTCTTTAAATTTGATTGGGCCCTGGGCAAACATTTTCTTGGGGCCCCCCCTCCATTCTGAGACATACAAAAAATAGCAGGTAGACTCAAAATCAGTTTACTGCAGCAGATCACGCAGTGATTGCAATTGTTTGCCAGAGGTTACAGCCTATCCTTACTGCTCGCTGGCTGGTTGCTAGAGGTTACAACACATAATTTCTGCTTGCCGATTGATTGCTAAAGGTTAATGCACATCATTAGCACTTACTGATTGGCTGCTAGAGATTAAAGCAGATCACTACTGTTCGCTGATTGGTTGCTACAGGTTAATGCACATCATTACCTCTCACTGAGCAGTGGAGCAATCCTAAATAATTGAGCAAGTAAAGGGACACATTAATACACATACTACAGGAGAGGTTCAGAGATTGGCGACATACTGCAGGAGACAATCAGAGACTGGGGACATACTGCAGGAGACAATCAGAGACTGGGGACATACTACAGGAGACAATCAGAGACTGGGGACATACTACAGGAGACAATCAGAGACTGGGGACATACTGCAGGAGACAATCAGAGACTGCGGACATACTGCAGGAGACAATCCGAGACTGCGGACATACTGCAGGAGACAATCAGAGACTGCGGACATACTGCAGGAGACAATCAGAGACTGGGGACATACTGCAGGAGACAATCAGAGACTGGGGACATACTGCAGGAGACAATCAGAGACTGGGGACATACTGCAGGAGACAATCAGAGACTGGGGACATACTGCAGGAGACAGAGACTGGGGACATACTGCAGGAGACAATCAGAGACTGCGTACATACTGCAGGATACAATCAGAGACTGCGTACATACTGCAGGAGACAATCAGAGACTGCGTACATACTGCAGGAGACAATCAGAGACTGCGTACATACTGCAGGAGACAATCAGAGACTGCGTACATACTGCAGGAGACAATCAGAGACTGCGAACATACTGCAGGAGACAGAGACTGGGGACATACTACAGAAGACAATCAGAGACTGCAAACATACTTCAGGAGACAATCAGAGACTGCGGACATACTGCAGGAGACAATCAGAGACTGCGGACATACTGCAGGAGACAATCAGAGACTGCGGACATACTGCAGGAGACAATCAGAGACTGCGGACATACTGCAGGAGACAATCAGAGACTGCGGACATACTGCAGGAGACAATCAGAGACTGCGGACATACTGCAGGAGACAATCAGAGACTGCGGACATACTGCAGGAGACAATCAGAGACTGCGGACATACTGCAGGAGACAATCAGAGACTGCGGACATACTGCAGGAGACAATCAGAGACTGCGGACATACTGCAGGAGACAATCAGAGACTGGGGACATACTACAGGAGACAATCAGAGACTGCGGACATACTGCAGGATACAATCGGAGACTGCACACATACTGCAGGAGACAATCGGAGACTGGGGACATACTGCAGGAGACAATCAGAGACTGCGGACATACTGCAGGAGACATTCAGAGACTGGGGACATACTACAGGAGACAATCAGAGACTGCGAACATACTGCAGGAGACAGAGACTGGGGACATACTACAGAAGACAATCAGAGACTGCGGACATACTGCAGGAGACAATCAGAGGCTGGGGACATACTGCAGGAGACAATCAGAGACTGCGGACATACTGCAGGAGACAATCAGAGGCTGGGGACATACTGCAGGAGACAATCAGAGACTGCGAACATACTGCAGGAGACAATCAGAGGCTGGGGACATACTGCAGGAGACAATCAGAGACTGCGGACATACTGCAGGAGACAATCAGAGGCTGGGGACATACTGCAGGAGACAATCAGAGACTGCGAACATACTGCAGGAGACAATCAGAGGCTGGGGACATACTGCAGGAGACAATCAGAGACTGCGAACATACTGCAGGAGACAATCAGAGACTGCGGACATACTGCAGGATACAATCAGAGACTGCGGACATACTACAGGAGACAATCAAAGACTGCAGACATACTACAGGAGACAATCAAAGACTGCGGACATACTGCAGGAGACAATATGAGACTGTGGACATACTGCAGGAGACAATATGAGACTGTGGAAATGCTGCAGGAGACAATCAAAGACTGCGGACATACTACAGGTGATGGTCAGAGAACTTTCAGCAACGCACAGCTTGACAGTTGAATAACACAGCTCAGGGTTTAAGCAGTCAGGCATTTTATGGATGCAAGGACATACCTGGGCAGCCAAACTCACTACATACATTCAGAGGTATGTGGGCGGGGCTTCCATTCTCTGATCTCACTACAACAGCCGGGAGCTCCACTGATGCTTTGTAGGGGGGGCCGTTACCCATGAATTGGAGCCCCAATGAAGGTTTTGCAGAGTGCACAGAGGACACGGGAGATTGTATTCCCGCGCTAGCCAGCTGAGAGGGGGCGGGGCCGGGAGCTCCACTGGCGCTCTGACCCCGCCCCATGCAGCCTGTATGCTTGGAACAGAGCGGCTGTAGTGAGAGCCAGTGATCGGAGTGGGAGCGTCAGTGGAGCTCCCGGCCCCGCCCCCTCTATACTGGCTGGGGAATACAGAGGTCCGGGGGGCGGGGCCGGGAGCTCCACTGAAACTCCCACTCCGATCACTGGCTCTCACTACAGCCACTCTGTTCCAAGCATACAGGCTGCACGGGGGCGGGGTCAGAGCATCAGTGGAGCTCCCGGCCCCACCCCCTCTCAGCTGGCTAGCACGGGAATACAGCCTCCCGTGTCCTCTGTGCACACTGCAAAACCTTCATTGGGGCCCCAATTCGCGGGTAGCAGTGCGGGCTCCCCTACAAACATTGGGCCCAGGGCAGATGCCCCGTTTGCCCTGCGCTAAAGACGGTCCGCTACAAAAACTCCATCTGAACCAAAAATTCCTTTGCCCGACCAGTTTTCTGGTGACCGTAAAGGGTTTTGAAACTTTAAAAACAGCTGCAAATTATAATTCAAGTTGAGGCCATCCTCGTCAGGCCCTGAAAATCAGAGGGTTCAAATCATTATCTCTCTACTACAGGGTGACCCCCAGGCTTGGGCCTTTAACCTGGAACCAAACCATCCAGCCCTGCTAACAGTAGATGCCTTCTTTGAAGCCCTTGGGTTGCTATATGATGATCCAGATCGTGCTGCTACTGCAGAATCAACCCTGCGTAACTTAACCTCCCTAGCGGTGATCCTGAGTCTGGCTCGGGTTTGGACTTTAGTTCCACAAGCGGTAACCCCTGAGCCAGATTCGGGATCGCATCGCTGGATACAGGGAGAGTTACTTACCTTGTCCCCTAGATCCAGCGATGTCCTCCACGCTGTGTGATTGAGCTGTCCTCCGCTCGATTCACACAGTGCCCGAATGCCGCCGAGCTCCGTTCCCTACGACGTTACAGCGCACGGGAGCGGAGATCGGCGCCAAGTACACAAAATACACACAGTACTGTAATCTTACAGATTACAGTACTGTATAAATAAATTACACACCCCCTTTGTCTCTAGTGGTCTGTGCAGTGCCCTGCATGCACTTTTACATTATAAATACTGTTTTTTATGGCTGGAATTTGGAGATTGTCCAGAGCAACCAGAAAGTGTCCCTTTTTCAGTGTTTTAGGATTTGATGACATTTTAAAAAAAATTTATTATTATTTATTATATTATAAACTTTATCATACCCGGGATGTCTGCTAGACTCTTGTTTGAACAGATTTAAGAGAGTTATTCCTAAGAATTACAGGACTACAATATAAAACGCCAAATTTCCATGCAAAATAATTGTACCGCTTTCAGCACCTAAAACCAGAACGAATCATACCGCCAGGGAGGTTAAAACAAGGAACTACCACAGCTGAAATGTATTGCTCAGAGTTTTGCAGGTGGGCCCAGGAATCTGGCTGGAATGATGCAGCTCTCCGCAGCCAGCTTAGAATTGGCTTTTCAGATGCAATTAAGGACGCCCTGGTCAACTTCTCCTACCCAGCCTCACTGGAGAAGGCTATGTGTCTAGCCATTAGAACTGACCGCCGCCAGCGAGAGAGGCGGCGAGAACAAACAATGGCTGTGGCAAACTATATACCTTCCTTGCCACCTGACTATTCCATCTCCAGTGCCAAATCTGAGGAAGAACCTATGCAGTTAGGCTCTACCCGGTTATCTGCCCAGGAACACAAATGCCGGCGTAATATGGTACTCTGCTTATACTGTGGCCTCAATTGTCATATGCTCCGTTCGTGCCTTACACGTCCGGGAAACTCCAGGACCTAGGTAATTGCGGGGAGGTCACCTTAGGTCTACTCTCATCTCCCCAAGGGGACAATCGTATACTTTTACCCACTGTCATTCACTTTGGGACAGGGGCTCATGAACTGCTGGCCTTGGTGGATTCTGGAGCAGCTGAGAATTTTATTGATAAGACTCTGCCTCTTTGTCCCTGGAAACTCATGCTCTAGATTGCCCAGTCCACCTGATCTCCGTGGATAATCGGCCGCTCTCACAAGACCTAGTGCTCCAATCCACCAACCCTTTCCATTTACGATTGAGGGCTTTGCATTGGGAGAAGATTTCATGTCTTGGCATTGACTTTCCATCCACTCCTTTGATCCTAGGCCTTCCTTGGCTTCAGAAGCACAATCCTGTAATTGACTGGCCAACAGGAAATATTCTGGCTAGGTCCAATCAGTGTAAAAAGAACTGCATCCAGCACCTTGTTCGACTTGCTACCTGTCAAGTGGGAATGGAACAGATTCCGCTTTGTTATAAGGACTTTCAGGATGTGTTTTCTAAAGGGATTGCTGACACTTTACCGCCTCATCGCAGTTATGATTGTCCCATTGACCTCTTGCCTGACACTACACCTCCTCGAGGGAGAGTCTTTCCACTGTCTGAACCAGAGAATCTTGCTTTGCAAGAATACATCCAGGAAAACCTAGCTAAGGGTTTCATCCATCCCTCCACTTCTCTCGCAGGAGCAGGATGCTTCTTTGTCCCGAAGAAGGATGGGGGACTGAGACTTTGTGTTGATTACAGAGGTCTAAATAAAATAACTGTTCCCAATTGGTATCCTCTCCCTCTCATCACAGAGTTGTTACCTCAAATCCAGGGAGCCAAAATCTTCTCCAAACTGGACTTAAGGGGAGCCCATAATCTGGTGCGCATCCGTGTAGGCGACGAATGGAAGACACCCTTTAACACAAAGGATGGTCATTACGAATGTCGTCATGCCTTTCGGCCTCAGGAATGCACCAGCCGTCTTTCAGAACTTTATGAATGACATTTTCCGTGACATGTTGGGTCGCTTCATGCTTGTATATTTAGACTATATTTTGATATACTCTCCCAATCTTGAAACACATCAGAAGCATGTCTGTTCGGTATTGGCCCGACTAAAGACTCACTCCCTAAAGCCTGAAAAATGTCTTTTCCATGTTAAACAAGTACCTTTCCTGGGATACCTAATTTCTGACACAGGCCTCGCCATGGACCCAGCCAAGATTCAAGCCATTTTAGACTGGGCACCACCTTCAGACCTGAAGGCAGTTCAACGCTTCCTGGGCTTTGCAAATTTCTATCGAAAATTCATTAAGAACTTTGCCAACATTGGACATCCCTCACCTCTCTCACCAGGAAGACTCTGACTACATTTAAATAGACTACTGAAGCCCAGGAAGCCTTCACTTAGTTAAAGAAAGCCTTTACCTCTGCACCAATTCTACGCCATCCTGTTCCTGAGCTACCTTTTTATTGTAGAGGTAGATGCATCTGAAGTAGGGGTGGGGGTGCTTTTGTCATAAAAGGATTCTGTAAATGCTTCCATCCACCCCTGTGCCTTTTTGTCTCGTAAATATTCCCCAGCAGAGCGCAATTATGATATAGGCAACAGAGAACTTTTAGCCATAAAGCTAGCTTTGGAGGAATGGAGACATTGGCTGGAGGGAGCTCACTATCCATTCATAGTTCTGACCTGACCACAAAAACCTTGAATACATCCATTCTGCTAAAAGACTGAACTCACGTCAAGCCAGGTGGTCATTGTTCTTCTCCAGATTTGACTTCACAATTTCTAATTTACCAGGACAAAAAAACATTAAGGCTGATGCCTTGTCTCGCAGCTTGTTATCAGAGTCTCCTCCTCCACAACCCATTATCTCTGAGGATAGGAATTTGGCTTTTACCCAGACTGACATCTCTGAGGCCTTATTACCAGCACAGGCTGAAGCCTGTCCCTCCACTCCCTCTGGTATGCTCTTTGTGCCCCTGGTACATGCTTCAAAACCTGCAGCACATCCGGGGTTTAGACAAACTTTTGAGATTATCTCTCGCAACCTCTGGTGGCCATCGATTAGGCAGGATGTGTTAGCCTTCGTCCAGGCCTGTGACGTTTGCGCCAGAAGCAAGAGCAGTACCTCTAAGCCCCCCGGTCTCCTACGTCCTCTACCAATACCTACCTGTCCCTGGACCCATTTATCTATGGACTTTATCACTGACTTGCCTCCGTCCCAGGGATGTTCCACAATCTGGGTGGTGGTAGACAGGTTCAGTAAGATGGCCCACTTTGTTCCGCTTCTGAAGCTTCCATCTGCTAAAGAACTGGCATCTTTATTCATTGAGCGTATTTTCAGGCTCCATGGGGCACCAATTAACATTGTCTCTGACCGTGGCTCTCAGTTTATAGCCCAGTTTTGGAAGGCCCTTTGCTCTCAGCTGGGGATTAAATTATCATATTCTTCAGCATATCATCCTGAGACAAATGGCCAAACAGAAAGGACTAATCAGACTCTAGAGAAGATGGTACGTTGTCTGATGAGGTGGAGTGTGTCAACATCCTTCCATGGGCAGAGTTTGCCTTTTAATAATTGTGCCAGCACATATACAGGGACCTCTCCTTTCTTTTGTGTTCACAGGTTGCATCCTCGTGTGTGCTCCTTTGATCTTCTGCCCTCTGATGTTCCAGATGCCAACACCATGATTGAAAATTTCTCCAAAATCTGGTCCGATGTAAATCATGCTATTTCTCGCTCTGTGCAGGCTTTTAATAAAATGGCTGACAAGAAGTGCTCAAAGGCACCAGGATATAAAGTTGGTGACAAAGTGTGGCTATCATCTAGGAATCTGTCCCTGCATGTTCCATCTAAAAAGCTTGGCCCAAAATTCATCAGGCCTTATGAAATTTCGGAGATTGTTAATTCTGTGTCCTACAGATTAAAACTTCCCCCATCCATGAACATTCCAAATGTCTTTCATGTTTCATTGTTGAAACCTGTTCATTCCAGCCTCCTAGTAAATGAACCAGAACTTGTGGATGTGTTGGACAGTCAAGAATATGAAGTGACATTTATTCTTGATTCTAGAAGAGTGTGCAATTCCTTACACTATCTCGTTCATTGGAAAGGTTTCGGGCCCAGAGGATCGATCTTGGGTACCAGCTCGTGATCTTCATACTGATCGACTTAAGAAGTTCCATCTCTGTTATCCAAGTAAGCCTGGGGGTGCAGGAGCAACCCCTCGAGAAAGGGGGTACTGTCAGTACTAGAATCCCTTTTAGGACCCAGCACAACTCACCTGACACAGCCTTTGTCTGGGAAACGACAGTGATTGGCCAGCTCACCTTTAAATCACCTGTATCAGCATTCAGTCAGTGCTTGTGTAATGCCGCATACACACGGGCGGACTGTATGGCGTACTTAGTCCGTCGAAACACATTTCAGCGGACAGTCCGCTCGTGTGTGGGGTTCAGCGGACTTTTTCAGAATGCAGTCCGGCGTACTAAGAATTTCGGATTTTTCGAAATTCTGTCCGTCGTACTTTGGTTTCAGCGGACAATCCGCTCGTCAGTATGCTAGTTCGACGGACTAAGAATGGCGCATGCCCAGAAAGGATTTACACGGCGGAAGGGTGCTTTGCTGTGTATTGGACTTCCTATTTCTAGTCCCGTCGTACGTGCTGTACACGTCATCGCGCAAGCTTTCGACGGACTGTTTGTGCATCCGTGTGTGGTCAAGTCCGTTCAGTGGAAAGTATGACGGACTGTCCGTCGGATTGTATGACGGACTAAGTACGCCATACAGTCCGCTCGTGTGTACGCGGCATTAGAGTTTACATTTGTGTGTGATCCAGCTGATATCTGCTCTGTGTCTTTCGTGTATGATCCAGCTTGTTTGACCCTCCTTGGTCACTTCTGATTCGGTACTGTTTGGACTCTGATCTACCTGTGTATGACCCAGCTTGCCTAGACCACTCTTTGCCTGATTCTACTGTAGTACCCTCATCTGCAGCAGTGAACTACAAGGTCCAGCAAACATCTACCTTCATCTGCAGCAGTGAACTACAAGCATCAGCTAACATCTATCCTCATCTGCAGCAGTAAACTACAAGGTCCAGCAAGCATCTACCTTCATCTGCAGCGGTGAACTACAAGTCCCAGCTGACCTGCTCTGCTTAGACTTGCTCATGGTATGTGCTCTTGCTCTTTGAACTCTTTGTATAATCAGCACACCTGAACTGTTACCTGTTATCTGCTCCTAGCCTGACAACAGGAAATTTTGTCAATTGATGGCAAGATGAATGCAGTATGTTATCAAAAAATACTGGAGGAGCATTTGCATTCACCAGCCAGGAAGCTGCGCATGGGATGTACTTGGACATTCCAACATGACAATGGTTCAAAACACAAGACCATGTCGACCTGTCATTGGCTACAGCAGAATAAAGTGAGGGTTCTGGAGTGGCCATCTCAGTCTCCTGACTTCAATATCATTGACCCGCTCTGGGGAGATCTCAAACGTGTAGTTCATGCAAGACAGCCCAAGAATTTACAAAAACTGGAGGCTTTTTTCCAAGAGGAATGGGCAGCTTTACCATCTGAGGAGATAATGAGCCTTATCCACAAATACCACAAAACACTTTAACCACTTTCAGACCGGACCATTTTGCTGGTCAATGACCAGAGGTCTTTTTACAATTTGGCACTGCGCTGCTTTAACTGGTAATTGCGCGGTCATGCAATGTTGTACCCAAACAAAATTTGCGTCCTTTTCTTCCCACAAATAGAGCTTTCTTGTGATGGTATTTGATTGCCTCTGCGATTTTTATTTTTTGCGATATAAACGTAAAAAGACCGCAAATTTTGAAAAAAATGATATTTTCTACTTTTTGTTATTAGAAAAATCCAATAAACTCAATTTTAGTCATACATTTAGGCCAAAATGTATTCAGCCACATGTCTTTGGTAAAAAAAAGTCAATAACTGTATATTTATTGGTTTGCGCAAAAGTTGTCACATCTACAAACTAAGGTACGTTTTCTGGAATTTACGCAGCTTTTAGTTTACGACTGCCTATCTCATTTCTTGAGGTGCTAAAATGGCAGGGCAGTACAAAACCCCCCCAAATAACCCCATTTTGGAAAGTAGACCCCCTAAGGAAATTGATAAGTGGCATGTTGAGCCCATTGAATATTTTATTTTTTTGCCTCAAGCGATTGAATAATGACAAAAAAAAATTTTTTTTTTTTTTTTTACACAAAGTTGTCACTAAATGATATATTGCTCACACATGCTATGGGCATATGTGAAATGACACCCCAAAATAAATTCTGCTGCTTCTCCTGAGTATGGGGATACCACATATGTGGGACTTTTTGGGAGCCTAGCCGCGTACGGGGCCCCGAAAACCAAGCACCGCCTTCAGGCTTTCTAAGGGCGTAAATTTTTGATTTCACTTCTCACTACCTATTACAGTTTTGAAGGCCATAAAATGCCAAGATGGCACAAAACCCCCACAAATGACCCCATTTTAGAAAGTAGACACCCCAAGCTATTTGCTGAGAGGCATGTTGAGTCCATGGAATATTTTATATTTTGCCACAAGTTGCGGGAAAATTACAAACTTTAATTTTTTTTTTCACAAAGTTGTCACTAAATGATATATTGCTCACACATGCCATGGGCATATGTGAAATGACACCCCAAAATAAATTCTGCTGCTTCTCCTGAGTACGGGGATACCACATGTGTGGGATTTTTTGGGAGCTTAGCCGCGTACGGGCCCCGAAAGCCAAGAACCGCCTTCAGGTTTTCTAAGGGCGTAAATATTTGACTTCACTCCTCACTACCTATTACAGTTTTGAAGGCCATAAAATGCCAATATGGCACAAAACCCCCACAAATGACCCCATTTTAGAAAGTAGACACCCCAAGCTATTTGCTGAGAGGCATGTTGAGTCCATGGAATATTTTATATTTTGCCACAAGTTGCGGGAAAATTACAAACTTTTTTATTTTTTTTTTCACAAAGTTGTCACTAAATGATATATTGCTCACGCATGCCATGGGCATATGTGAAATGACACCCCAAAATAAATTCTGCTGCTTCTCCTGAGTACGGGGATACCACATATGTGGGACTTTTTGGGAGCCTAGCCGCGTACGGGGCCCCGAAAACCAAGCACCGCCTTCAGGCTTTCTAAGGGCGTTACAGTTTTGAAGGCCATAAAATGCCAAGATGGCACAAACCCCCCCCAAATGACCCCATTTTGGAAAGTAGACACCCCTAAATTTAGGGGTACACTAGTGAGACTAGGTAATAAATGGCGGGTGCCCTGAAACTATAAAAAAATAACTAACCAACCAGCGTCACCTGTAACAGTTATATGGTGATCACTGGTGAAAGGGTTAACTAGGGGGCAATCAGGGGGCTTTATGCGGTAGTATATGGGGGTCCCTGGCGCTATAAAAAGCTGCGGCGAACCTAAATACCTACCTACCTAACTAGCGTCACCTGTGACACTAATACAGCGATCAGAAAAATGATCGCTTATTAGGCTGGGTTCACACTGGAGCGATGCGGGAACGCCACGAATCCTCGGCGGGTTCCCGCATCGCATGCCTCCCGGCGGCAGTTCACACTGCCCTATGCGAACTGCTGGGAGTGTCAGTGAAATGTTAATGACACCCCCAGATCAGTTCGCATATCGCAGTGCGATCTGCAAACTCGGATCGCATGGTGTGAACACCCATGCGATCCGATTCTGCTGCGGACCAAAAAAAGGGTCCCGTGCGAATTTGCGGCGGGTGTGGCGCGAATTCAGCCATACTATCTGTATGGCTGAACTCGAATCGCACAGAGATCGGATGTGATTTGCACTGCAGTGCGGTGCGAATCACATTCGTTCTCATAAACCGCTGCAATGTGAACCCAGCCTTAGTGACACTGGCGACAGGGGGTGATCACGGGGTTAAACCTTTATTGGGGGGGGTTAGGGGGGTACATTAGAACTAAAGGGGGCTAACCCTAACTGCCCTAACAGTTATTACAGTCACAAATGACACCAATGCAAAAAAAAAAAAAAAAAAAAAATGACATTGGTGTCACTGTGACTGGGGGGCAGGGGTAATTGGGGGGGTGATCGGGGGGGTGTGAGTGTGCCTGGCATGTTCTACTGTGTAGTGTCGTGTTGGTGCAACTCACCGATCCTCTCTCCTCGGTGTTGGAACGAAAAATACCGACACGGAGGAGAGATTACATCACTTCCTCTCCTGTGTTTACATTACAGGAGAGGAAGTGATGTCACGGAGCATTTTCATTCGTCGGGAGCGATCGCGAGGGGGTGGCCATGAATGAATGGCCGCCCCCTCATCCCGGATCGCTCCCGAACGAATACCGACCGCCGCAGGCACCGGGGGGGGGGCCCGATAGGGCCCCCCACCCGCGGGAAGGCAGGGACGTACAGGTACGCCCATATGCCTGCCCGTGCCATTCTGTTGACGTACATCGTCGTGCGGCGGTCGGCAAGTGGTTAAACTGTCATTGATGTTAAAGGGGACAATACACGGTATTAAGAACTGGAGTATGTAAACTTTTGATCAGGGTCATTTGAGTAGTTTCTGTTGCCCTTATGAATTATAAAAGAGTAAACACGGTTGATTTATAATAAATGGCTTCAGCCAAACACTAACCATGAGTGAAAGAAAAGTTTTTGTGTTATCAGTCATATTCTCTGAAAAATGACCAAGAAATCATAATTTCTGTAAGTAAGTAAGTATTCTGTATGTAAATTTATGAGCACAATTGTATATATCAATTGCATAAAATCAAACACTGGTTCCTAAATATACTCTAACAGTGAAAATAAATGTAAAACACCCTGATGAAGTAATGCGTAGGGAATAACCGCAAGTGACTTGAGAGGTGATCTTACACTGTTGTGTTTACATTTATGCGCTTTAAACTTACATTGATGTAAGCACCTATTTGTCTTTTAATAAATTGTACATTTTTAAACGATTTTACGCTATGAGATGCATTCTATTTCATTCCCGCATGTGGTTTGGATTTATTAGCGATACTTCAAGAGTCTGGAGCCTGGAATCTGTATTTCATATAGAAGGGATAAGAAAAGAAATACACCAAGGAGGGACCACCAGCCCATATATGTGCCAATAAAGCTTTCTATACACATTGTGGTGAGAGTTCTGAGAGCACTGAGCTGTTTGGCGAAAGCACTGTTATTGGTGGAAGTACAATTAAGGAGGACTGTATTCAGTTTATTTGTTGACTGGCACTTGAACATTCCTGTTTCAGTATTTGTTTCAATTATTTATGATATTGGCTTATTTTGATACTGTTTTGGATTATGGTGTTATACACAGAGCGACAGAGGAATTGCGCAAGATCACTTTATTTATGCATTGCTTTTTACGTGTACTGTAAACACATTTGTTTTTGCAGCATTTCCATGAATTTTAATTGTTTAGTCACTTTATATATTTTGTAATTATCACTATTACCCGGTAAATGTACACATTTACAATGTGTAATGTGAAAAAAATTGCAACAAAATGGTATAATCGCAAAAACACTATTGCAGCATAAATCGCATAAACATCCTTAAAAGTGCAACATGTAGAAGCAGTTCAGAAGTGAGTCCATATCAATTTTAATCCATAATCAAAAAGTGCTGGTGCTTCAGTGAACCCCACCACCTCTCAACTAATGTGCTCACTTCCTAAGTGTAACCTCTCTCACCAGGTCAAATTTCACCTTCCCCTATATGCTGGGTTGTGCACAGTGGTCTCCTCTGATGTCCTTCTCCTCCTTGTTTGTTCCACTGGTATATCAAGATACCCCTTCTTTAGTGTGTGGCCCTTTAAAACTGCAATTTTTCCTCCATATAAAGATTCATGCAAAAAAAGGGGTTCCTCATGGTGTATTAACTTCAAAATCGGTATTTATTAAAATATAGTAACTTACATTTGAGTTTAAAACAAACCGCTCCTGTGGTCAGCTGGATACAAAGGTTCCCACTTTACTTCCTGTGTGCTGCAGGGTCATCTGACTCTACCCCACATATGTCATCACGGTCACGTGACTTTATCAGGGTAACCCTGATGAAGTCACGTGATCCGTGATGATACGCATTGGGATTGGCTGATCGGCACACCGGAAGTGACGCGGGAGATGAGCTTGCCGCTCGTGGATGTTATATTGTGTCTCATCTTCCTTAACCTCCTTAGCGGTAATCCCGAGTGTGGCTCGGGGGGTGGATTTTCAGTACCAAAAGCCGCACACAAGAGCCACAGGTTGCATTGCAGGATCCAGACGAAGTTACTTACCTTGTCCCTAGGATCCTGCAATGTCTTCCAGCTGTGTGTGCAAGCTGTGTCCTCCTCTGGATCTATCACAGTGCCAAGATCCATTCCCTGCAAGCGTTGCGAGGCACGGTGACGGAGCACGGCACTAAATTCAAAAAGTTAAAAACACATAACACATACAGGTTCACTGTAATTTCCCTTTTTGTATCAAATTATTTCACATCCCTTTTTGTCCCTAGTGGTTTGTCCAGTGCCCTGCATGCAGTTTTATATTGTGTATATACTGTTCTTTTTGCCTGGAAACTGGAGATTGTCCATAGCAACCAAAAAGCATCCCTTTACATCAAAAGCAGTTTTCGAAAACAGCGATAATAAATTAAATATCACTTGCAGAATTGAGCGATAGTGATTTGTGAGGAAATCCGTCATCAAACACTGAAAGTAATCACAGCAACAATTCTGCAACTGAGCAAATTTCAGTGTTTTTGATTTGATTACATTATTGAATAATTTTATTATTTATTATAATTTATGATTTCGTGTTTCAAACTTTATCATACACTGGGCTGTCTACTAGACTCTTGGACAGATTTAAGTGTGTTATTCCTAAGAATTACAGGCCTACAATATAAAACACCAAATTGCCATGCAAAACATTGTACCGCTTTGAGCATCAAAAACCTGACATAATCATACCTCCAGGGAGGTTAATGTGAGTGTTACCTTGTGTTGGTTTTAATATTTTTTTATGACATACTACACTATTTGGCCATTCCCCTTCTTCCCTTTGCATCCCTCTCAGGAAGAGTTTGGAAGTTCAGAACAGAGGAGTCACCATCCACCACCTAATACCGATTCTTGGATTAATGGGAGGAGGACCCCCAAAGGTTATAGAAGCCACCAGATATCTATGCAAGGACCTATAGAGGATATCTGAACTATTGGTTGTTTTCCCATGCTGTTACCGCACAGCGGTAAGTTGAGAGGCCATTTCACATAGAGATGTCACTGCATGGAATGAAGAGACACTGAGGCCCCATTCACACCTCAGTGGTTTGTAACTTGAAGCCTGAAGCTCCAAAATGCTGGAGGAGATGAAAAAAAATCAATTATTCTCTATGGAGAGGTTTCACCTCTCCACTCCAAGTCACCTGAAGCCAAACGCCTGAAGCTCAAAAAAGTTCTGGAGCTTTTCTGTAGCTCAGTTCAGGCAGATGTGGTCGTTTTTTTGCTTTTTTACATTGGTGACCTTTTGACCTGTACAAAATCGCTGTAACATCATGCGACTTTCTGCCTGATAATGAAACACTCAGGTGTGAATGCAGCCTTACTGCATAGTTTGCACGGTTAAGATTGGAGCACCACCTTTCACTCCCAATCTCAGGATTATTCTCGAGAGTTTACAATAGTTTCATTACATGCATTAACATGTTGATGTTTATTTCGTGAGCACTGATTGATTTATCACTGTTTGTTTTGTTGCACAAGATTTATATTTGTATTGCAAACCTTTATTTCACAGTTTCACCTTGGAAATTTGTTGTATTTGATGTTTCTACTGCCACCTTGTGCACAGTTTTAGTATTACCTTTCATTTACAGCCTTACTTGTGTTACAAATTGAATTATAGTTTTACAACAGTGCAGCACCATTCACATGCACATATTAATTTGGTCACAGATTCACTTATCCCTGTTTGCAGCAGTTATTCTGTTTTAGATTGTTCCTTTCCCCACGGGAATATTCCTTTATTATCAAACTTAGAGGTGCGTGCATTAGTTGAGAGGTGGTGATGATTACCAAAGCACCAGGACTGTTTGATTACAGATTATTTATATGGACTCACTTATGGTGATCAGGAACACAGACTGGGGTCAGTATGTAAAAATAAAATAAATATATATTTCTTTAATTGTACATCACAGGACACAGAGCCGTAGTAATTATGATGTGGGTTATAGTCCACCTTCAGGTGCTGGACACTGGCACACCCTAAACAGGGTTGCCTCCCTATATATCCCCTCCCATACCGGGAGCATCTCAGTTTTTTCACCAGGGTCTAAGGTATTGGTCACAAGTGAAGATGTGCTGTGTTGAGCTCCACTGGAGCAATCCTTGCTGGGGCTAGCTATGCACCTGGATCCATTCAAAGTGTCTTTTAGGCCAAATTTAATGTTGCCTGGGCCTCATATCCGAAGAAATGAGGCTTTGCTTGTAAACGCATCTCCTTTTAGAGAGCTGGACCCCCGGATCCAGTACTTTTGGTATTAAGGCCATAACGTTTTACTGGTGGGGTACTATTACAGGTCCAGGATTGTAGGTTCCCCAAGGGTCCCCAGTTCCTGAAGGTTTGTTAACGAAACCCACGGTGAAGGATGAAGATTGGGTCTGTTGGTTTTACCACAGAAAACCCTGCGCTGGGAAAGGTAAGTGGAGTTTTCTAAGGAATTTTTAAATTTGCCGTTTTCTTTCACCCCCTCTACACGGTTCCAGGTCCTTCATGTCATACCTTCCTCACTCAGAAGCCAATCCCGGATCGAAGGCCCGTGTTGCGCCGGAAAAGAGAGAGAAAGGAGGTGGCGCGATACGACGGTGGGGGCAGAGCTTAGCGTGGCATTGGCATTTTCCAACGTGGGAGTGTGTTTTAAAAAAAAAAAAACCTCCATTTTGCTGGCTGCAAAATTGTAAGAGAGACATAAGAGCAAAGAGGAGCATGAAAGAGGTTTTGGCGACAGCGGCATTTCCCATTTGACATTTACTATTTGCATCAGGCTGAGCATTAATAGCAGCAGCTTGATTGTTGATCAAGCAGTGCTTTCTTCTGATAATACCTCTGCTTTGTGCATCGGGCTAAGGTCAGAAGGGGGGGGTTGAAACACCCCCAAGAAAGAGTTAAAAGGGACTCTCTCAAGCTCTGGAAGGCCTACTCATCTCTACAAATGGCATCCTCCCCTGAGAGGGGGTGGCTGGTCAGAGTGAGCATCGGGGCCATGAAATGTTTGCAACTGTTTTCAACACTGTAGCCCCTGTTTATTTTACGGAAAAAAAAATATCTTCTTTTCCTCAGCCATGAAAAAAAATAAAACATTTGTGACTTTAAACGCATCCCAGTGTGGGTCAAAATGCGACAGGTTCTGTTCCATTACCCAGGACCCTCAAACTGAGGAACTAGGGGCAGGAGAAGATGAATTCCCTCAGGGGACTGTGATGAGGCTGATGACTCCTCTTCTGAGGTGTCAAATGCGGGAGAATCAGCTTTTTTCAATCTTAAGATTGATGGTGCAATTTCTTGCTGAATGGTCCTCTCCACCTTTATGTACCCTTAACTGAGTGTTTAGGTTCACTAAAGCCTCCTCAAGCTGTGCATGCCTTTTCCTGTCCATTCATTGTTGGAAAAACCTTTTTTTTTTTTTTTGTATCCGAGAGGAATCACCCAGATAAGCATTATATTCCCTCCTAAAAAGTTTTCACACTTTATCCTATGGTGGAGAAAATTCACTAAGTAGGGTATACAAGCAATTAACGCTGCTATATCCTCTGTGAATAAGAGTTTGACTTGTCTGGCAGACAATGCTCAAATGCTTAGCGATCCAATGGATAAAAAGTTGGAATTTCTATTAAAAAAATAAACGCAACACTTTTTCTCTGGCAGTTTGAGTGTCTCAGCCTGCATGGACAGTAATTGCTTAATGGTTGAGAGACCAGTTTAAACAGGTGTTCAAGGTTATCCTGCTCAGCAGGCCCAGGATCTGGCAGCTTTATGTTTCCAATAGTTGCTATGAGAGATTCTATACTTCAGGGCTTGCGCCCTTTGCTAAGCACCATGCAAAAGCTCCTGGCTAGTCTTCCTTTTAGCGGTGAAACAGCTATTTGAGGATGTTTTGGATAATACATCCAAAGAAATTCTAGTGGAAAAGGTACCCCTTTTGCCATTTAGGAAAAGGAGTAAATGTATTTTCGTTTTAAAGCTCCTTCTGTGACAGGGGCATCAGCCTCCAGGCAGTCACGACTGCTTCCGCTGTCAGGTTCAAAAGGTAGTCCTCGGGGATAACCAGGGACCAGGTCTTGGGGGAGGACACCTACAAGATACTGAAGCCTCCTTATAAAGGAGGGGCCCCCACTCGCTCAATAGGGGGAATTCTTCTGAAGTTCTCAAGGATCTGTCAGGAAGAGTGTCAAGACGAATGGCGGACTTCCTCAATAGCTCCAAGGTACAAACTGGAGTTCCAAGAGTTCCTGTCTCCTCGTTTTCTCAGATCAAACGTTCCTAAGGATCAAGAGAAAAAAGTCTCTCTCTCTCAAGCATTGGACCATCTTTTGACAAAGTGATCATGGTGGCCCCCATGTAAGAGCAGAGGCTGGGATTTGGTTAAATCCAAATAGACATTCTGTATCTCAAAAATCTAAATTCAATTCCTGAATATAACCACTCTTTTTTTTTTGCATGGAGTCAATCCAATCAGTTATCTCCATCCTACAAGGAGGAGAACTTCTTGCATCAAAGATGCATACCTCCATATGCCTATTTCCTCGCTCACTAGTAATATCTACTTTTCAAGGTGGAAAATCTTCATTTTCAGTGTTTAGCTCTGCTTTCCGGTCTAGCTACTGCACCTTGAGTGTTTAAAAAGTTTCTGGCTCCTCTTCTAGCCAGATTAAGGGCCCAAGGTATAACGACTATGGTTTACCTGGATGATCTGTTCTTGATAGTCCAGTCGGTAGCCCGCTTAGACCAAAGTGTAGTCACCACATTCAACTACCTGGAATATCTAGGTCGGATTCTAGACCTAGGAGAAATCTTCTTTAGAAACCATGAAGAAGGCTAAAATACTTGGGTCTGATCATAGGTACACCCAGAAAAGGGTATTCTTGCCCCAGGCAAAGATCAGCGCCATAAAGGAACTGATTTAGGTGGTCGAATTCTTCTATCCAAATTTGCATAAGGTTGTTGGGAAAGATGGTGGCTTCATTCGAGGCCGTTCCTTATTCTCAGTTTCATTCAAGACTGCTGCAAAACAGTATTCTATTGGCTTGGAACAAAGGGTTCAAGCTCTAGATTCCCAATGTGTCTGACTCCAAAGCCTACAGCCACATCACCCTGAAAGCACCTGACCTTGTCTGATCTGGGAGGCTAAGCAGGGTCTGTCTAGTTAGTACCCGGATGGACCACCTGGAAACACCAGGTGCTGTAGGCTGGGTACGCCAGAGCTAAAAATCCACCAAGGAGAAAATCCTTCATTCAGTTACCTGGAAAGTGGCAACAACATATGCAAACCTTTCTTTTTGGGTTGGGGAGCAGTCCTGGAAGAGGCAACTGTCCAAGAGAAGTGGCCCAGATCGGAAATGGCCTTGCCTATATTCTAGAAATTCAGGCAGAGCACTTGGTTCTGAGGGCCTGAACATTCAGTTTACAGTATTGTCCTGCCAGGATTCAATCCGACAATGTCCCAGGAAATAGGTCAAAAGGTACAATCCTTGACTTTCTGCAGCTGGGTGAGAAATAAAGCTGGCCTCGGGTGCTAAGGACAGGTCTCGGCCTTATTGGTATTATTTCAATGACCACTTGCTTTGCATTCTTTGGTTCGTAACATTATTCAGGGAGTAACACAGCTTAATCCCCGATTAGGTCACCACTGAACCCTTGGGACTTGAATTTAGTTTTGTCGGCATTACAAAACAGCTTTTTTTTTTGTTCGAGCCAATGTGACATATTCCCTTGGTCCTTTTTGACAAGAAAACTATTTTTTCTGGTAACCATATCTATTGCAAGGGTATCAGAATTGGCTGTTTTTTTCTTGTAAAGAGCAAAACCAGGATATTGTTCTATCTTCATTTTTTCCAGAACCCTGTGCTATGGAAGAAAAATCACTACATGCTCTTGATGTGGTGAGAGCAGTCTACATAAAGATTACTGCTCTGATTCAGAAAACTGATGTTTTGTTTGTATTGCCTGAAGGTCCTAAAAGAGGACAGACAGCATGAAAATCTACTATTCTAAATGGATTCAATAAGAAATTGTTCTAGCTTATTGTTTAAAGAGGTAGTTTCTATCCTCTCAAATCAAAACGCATTTCTCTAGGAATGGCAGTGCATCACCAAGCCTCCGTGGCTCAAATCTGCAAGGCCGCAACTTGGTATTCAAGCCATACATTTACTAGATTCTATCAGGTGGATATAAAAAGACATGAGGATGTCGCCTTTGGGAGTAGTGTACTGCAGGTAGCAGTATAAGTCCTCTGATCTCATGGTGCCCTACTTCTGTTGCGTTTCCCTCCCCTCAGTTGGCATTGCTCTGGGGACATCCCACATAATAATTACTATGGCTCTGTGTTCTGTGATGTACTAGTAAAGAAAATAGCATTTTTATAACAACTTATCTGTAAAATCCTTTTCTTTTGAAGTACATCACGGGACACAGAGGTGCCACCCCTCTTTCTAGTATACAAGTGTATTGCTTTGTTACAAAACTGAGATGCTCCAAGTATGGGCAACGTCCTGTTTAGGGTGGGCCAGTGTCCAGTACCTGAAGGTGGACTATAATCCACATAGTAATTACTATGGCTCTGTGTCCTGTGATGTACTTCAAAAGAAAAAGCGTTAAGAGGTAAGCCATTATAAAAATCATAATATAAATGTACCGTATTTGCCGGCGTATAAGACGACTGGGCGTATAAGACGACCCCCTATTTTTCAAGTGAAAACATAGGTTTGGGCAATACTCGCGGTATAAGACTACCCCTCTTCTGAGGCAACACCATTTTAAAAAAACATTAGAAAGATTAAAAAATACAAAGAAAGAATGCCAACTACTCATCTGCCATGCTGCGTTATGTCATAAAGTAAATCAAACAATAATAACACCGAGATCTATTGAATGCCACAACTCTGGAAAGTAGAATTTTTCACTAACCAAGCCTATACCACTTTTGGGTTACATTCTATGGGAATTGTCCACCAAAATGCATTTAATAACCCCCCTTTCATATGTCCCAGATTTACCTGTCCCTCTTGGGTTCCTGGGACCTCAAAGGCAAATAGCAGGATGTATAGTAGTAGGAGATAAGTGAATGGATTTACCCAGGGAAGTATGGTGATCGGTGATTATTTTAATGAATACAACGCCTGCTTGGATTGGCAGAGGCTGTAGCATCATCAGCCCTTGCCTCTCTCTCTCTCTCTCAAAGCCAATCCGAGCAGGCTACTCTATGTAGCCTGCTCAGATTGGCAGAGGTTGTTACTCCAATCCAAGCAGGCTCTGTATTCATTAATAGAATACATCGCTCGCCGGGATTGGCTCAACTGCGTATCCTGTTTGTAGCTGAAGCCACATACAGTATTAGCAGACATTTGGGGGCTGACATCCATAGGGCAGCATTGTATACCTGTATACCTGGCGTATAAGACGACCCCCGATTTTTGGGCATTTTTTTTAAGTGTAAAAGGTAGTCTTATACGCCAGCAAATACAGTATATATATATATATATATATATATATATATATATATATATATATATATTTTTTTTTTACATACTGTGGCTAGAGCAATACATTGTTACCATATTAACACTTAACTATTTTCGGGAGGTGATCAGGATTTATTTATTTATTTTTAACACACCGATTGCTTATAACAATGATAAGCACTGTTAAAGGCAACCATTTTCTGAATGAAATCTATTCAATGTGTACTATTGTGATAAGCTGCAATTGGCTACAGCCAATCACATGGTACAGATGGGCTGTGATTGGCCCAGTCTGTACCATGCGATCGATGTGACCAATGACAGAGATCAACACAATAGCAGGCAATGAATGGAATCCATTCATTGTGTACAATTGCCATGTGATCTGCTGTGATTGGTCACATCAATCACAGGTACCGGCAGGAGCCCGATACACTGATCTGTCATTCATGGTGTCCGGTGGACACAGCGGGTGACAGATCATGCAGCAGCACGGCCCGTATGGTGCAATCCTGGGAGGACGTCATATGTCCAGCCATGATAACATTGATGCAATTTATTTAGCATGCGATTTGACATGCCAAATCACCGTCCGAATCAGCACAATGCCAAACATATTCCTAAAAGTAGTTTCTGTACTACTTTTGGCGACTTTGTGGTGCGATTTGTATAGACATTTAAGCAGGAACCTGCACCGATGTCTCTGAAATCGCCCCCGAGGTCGGACTGACACGCGGGAACGAAGTCTTGCGAGTTCGGCTGACCTTGCACGATTTCAAACTCGCTGTCAGCGCGAACCTAGGCTTAATGCATGAAAATACTCTTGTGCCTTTGTGAAGGTGCCAGTCTTCCCAGATTGAACACTGGGCTTCTTTTGCTGAGCTCTTACCTCGGTGGCATCCTTGATGATTATCATGGGCAGCCCAAAGAGATATTGCCCCTCAATGGTCATCCAGAGAAAATAGGATTTTTTTTGTACCCTACCTGTATCCTTTTCTCTGTAGTTCACTGACTGACACAGCTCCTTTCTTAGACCATTGGGTTGTTACGCCACCTTCAGGAGAGGACTAGGCAGAGCATGTTAACATGTGTAACAAAACCAGAACTTTCTAGTTCCACCCAAGGGGCGGTCCCTTAAGTAACAACCCCCCGCAGCCTGCCTCCTGCAGCCTCAGTATGTCAACAAGCAGTATAACGTAAAACAAATAGGAGGGGAGGGTGCTGTGTCAGTCGGTTAACTACAGAGAAAATGATTTTATGGTGAGTACAAAAAAAATAGGATTTTTTGTACTCACCGTAAAATCCTTTTCTCTGTAATTCACCGACCAACACAGTTCCTCTCTGTAACTAAATGAGTTGTATAGCCTGCCATTAGGAGAAACTAGGCAAAATTGTTACACAATACACAGAACTTTAATCCCGCCCCGGGGGGGCAGGCCATGTGCTATCAACCCTTCCCACTGCTCCTAGCAGCTTCAGTACGTCAACAAGCAGTACAACGTAGAAAAGGGAGGGGTTGGTGCTGTGTCGGTCGGTGAATTACAGAGAAAAGGATTTTACGGCGAGTACAAAAAATCCTATTTTCTCTTATATTCACCGACCGACACAGCTCCTCTCTAACTAAATGGGATGTCCCCAAGCAGTGCTAAACGAGGGGTGGGAAAACAGCATTAAAACTTCATCCACCATGGCAAGTGGGAACTAGTGAAACTAAACCAGACAGACGCTTGGTGTCGGAAGTCCCAAGACGTACCGATTGCTCTTGTAGAGTGGGCCGTGACTGGAAAGGGAGGCGCCTGCCCCTTCAAGGCGTAGGCTTGGACTACAATATGTCTGATCCACCTGGAAATGGTGGCCGACGAGACCGCCCTTCTTATGACCAGCCACTGAAACAAACAGTGAGTCTGACTTCCGAAAGGAAGCTGTGGCAGACAAGTACACCTGCCAGAGCCCTAACCACATCTAGAGTGTAAAGGGCCCGGCTTAGGACACAACGATGGTAATACAATGTCCTCATTGATATGAAAGGCGGAGACCACCTTCGGTAGAAAGGAGGGTTGCGGACGCAACACCACCTTATCCCTGTGGATGACCAGATAAGGCGACTTGCAAGACAAGGCCGCCAGTTCCGAAACCCTCCTGGCTGATGTGATGGCCACTAGAAAGACCACCTTTTGTGAAAGGGTCAGCAGAGGAATCTCCCTGATAGTCTCAAACAGCGGCTTCTGAGGCGCTGACAACACCAGGTTCAAATCCCACAGAGGTAATGGAGGATGCACCGGAGGGACTACATGTCGCTGAAAAAAGACAGCCAGAGCTGAAATCTGCCCCTTGATGGTGCTCAACGCCAACCTCTGGTCTACACCTTGCTCCAGAAACCGCAGGATCCTGGATACAGAGTAGGAGCGCGGATGCCACCCTTTCTCCTCACACATGGAGATGTAGGCTTTCCAAGTACGGTGGTATATCTCCCTGGAAGAGGATTTCTGCACCCTCAGCATAGTTGGATTCACAGAGTTCGACAGACCCTGTTCCTCAATACCTGGCTTTCAGCCAGCGATGGTAAAGCAGGGTGAAGGATTGGACCTTGAGATAGGAGGTCCTCTCTCAACGGCAGTCGCCAGGGAGCGTCTGCCACCAGGCGCACCAGGTCTGCGTACCAGGCCTGCTGAGGCCAATCTGGGGCAACCAGGATTACTGGAATCCCCTCGGTTTCCACTCTGCGAAGCAGACGTGGCAACAGTTTCAGCGGAGGAAAGGCGTAGATCAGCTGGTACTGATCCCACGGAGCCACCAGCGCGTCTGCCCATGGATCTCTTGTTCTGGACACAAATCTCGGCACCTTCCGATTGAGTCGGGAGGCCAATAGATCCACATCTGGTGTGCCCCATTTCAGGCACAGCCGCCTGAATATCTCCGGATGCAATGCCCATTCTCCTGGATCCAGCATCTGACGACTCAGATAGTCTGCCTGCCAATTTTCCACCCCCTGGGATGTAAATGGCCGGCAGGGCCGGAACGTGTCGCTCTGCCCACCGAAGTATGTGAGCGACCTCCCGAGCTGCGGCTGAGCTTCTTGTTCCCCCTTGGTGATTTATGTATGCCACAGCCGCGGCGTTGTCTGACTGTATCCTGATCGGACACCCTCGAAGACACGTCGACCATGTGTGGAGGCACAGCCTGATCGCTCTCAATTCGAGCAGATTGATCGGCAACTTGGATTCCTCCGTCGATCAGAGGCCCTGAGCCAACTGAAACCCCATCGCTCCACCCAAGCTGGACAGACTGGCGTCCGTGGTGACCACCGTCCATTTCAGAGGAAGGAACGATTTTCCGGCCTGAATCCCCAGGGACTTCAACCACCAGATCAGGGAGTCCCTGACTGGCTGGCTCACCTGGATCTGCCGATCCAGGGACAACGGAGATTTGTCCCATTTTGTCAAGATCTCCTTCTGCAGGACTGATGACCACTCGCGGTTCAGCAGTAGTTTGACCGCAAATCTGAGAGTCAGCAATTTGTCTGAGGGGAGAAAAACCCTCGCTTCCCTGGAGTCCAATAGTAACCCCAGGTACTCCAGACGCTGAGTCGGTACCACCACCGACTTCTTTAGGTTCAACAGCCACCCAAACGCTTGCAGGGTCTGCAAGGTGATCGCCACATCCTCCTCTAATTCTGAGGGGAAGAAGCTCTCAGGAGGAGATAGTCTAGGTCAGTGGTCCCCAACCTTTTTGGCACCGGGGACTGGCTGTGTGGATGAAAATTGTGCCAAGGACTGGGGGGGGGGCGTGTCACGGTTATTCACGGGCAATGGCTGGTGTTAGTGATTCAATAATCTGGATGTGGTGTCGGGGTGATTGAAGCGTATTATTTCTATTATTACATTGCAGTAATAAATGAAATAGTTCAACTCGCCATACTGTAGAATCAGTGGGAGCCCCGAGTGTGTCACTTACCACTGTCGCCTGCTGCTAGATGTGCATAGTCACTTGCCACGCTGCCTGTCACCAGAAGCGGAATGTAACTTGCCACATCCCCTGCCCCACTGCCTGCCACAAGATGTGCATTGCCACCTGCCACGTTGCCTGTCACCAGATGCGGAGTGAGTGGAGCGCCCCTTGTGGTATGTCAGGCAGACAGCTGAGGGGGTGAACTACAAGTCCCAGCACACCTCACCTGTACTTCCACACACAGCTCACCTGTCACTGATGACGTCACATCTCTGTGGGATCGCCCCTCTGGATGTTGCAGGGTGTCTCTCTCCTCATGCTGCAACTGGTCTCATCTGGCAGAGGGAGGGTCCGGGACTCCTTCGGCTCTCAGTCTCTGGCTCCACCCTTCTGCCATCCCTGATCAGCTGTCTGGGGGGCAGGCAATCTGCGCCGCTGAATAAGGAATCCTACATTTTCACACACCGAGGAGCCAGGGGAGAGCGGCGATGCGGGGCAGGCAGTATGAGATGATGTCATCTCTCTGCTCCCCGCTGCACCTCTGACAGGCTGGCTTTGAGGGCGGAAGAGCGGTGATGCAGAGGGGGCGGAGAGAGAGGATATCATCTCTGCTTGCCCGCCCGCTCGCTTCTTCCATCCACCCAGCGCTCTCATGCCAGTAGCCCAGCATGTGTCTTGCGACCGCTCGCACCCGCGGTCCACCTGCAGAAGGGCCACGGCCCGGGTTGATGACCCCTGGTCTAGGTAACCCACAATCGCGATCCCGCGTTGTCTCAACAACGTCAACACTGGAGTCAGTACTTTGGTAAAGACTCGGGGGCTGATGCCAGGCCAAAAGGAAGAGCCACAAACTGGTAATGGGCTTCCCCGATTGCCAAACGCAGAAACTTTTGATGCCGAAGGCATATGGGTATGTGCAAGTAGGCATCCTGAATGTCCAAGGACGCCAGGAAGTCCCCTTGATGGAGTGCAGTGACTACTGAGCGAAATGATTCCATTCTGAACCTCTACACTTTTACAAAGTGATCGAGGGCCTTCAAGTCCAAGATTGGACATATCCCCTCCTTCTTGGGAACCACAGATTATTGGAGTAGAACCCCTGGAAGCGTTCCGATTCCAGAACTGGTACGATCAGCCCCTGATTCAGCAAGTCCCTCACTGCCCCTAACAGGGCCTCCCGACGAACCAGGGACACGGGTATGCTGGAGGGGGAAGAATCTGTTTGGCGGCCAAGAGAGAAACTATCATGTAGCCTGTAGAAATCAGGTCGCAGGCCCATTGGTCGGATAACCGGGAGGTCCAACAGGCTGCAAACTCCCGAGGACTCCTGGGGGCAGACTTTCATGCGGTAGCACTTTTGTTTGCAGGTTTGTTAGCACTGGGCGGACGAAAAAGACGCTTGTGAGTGGAAGAGGAGGGCCCTTGCCTGCGGTGTGGCTCCTTAGCTTTCCTGGCCTGTGGGAGTAGTGTACTCTTACCACCTGTGGCATTTTTAATGTCATCCAACGAGGCTCCAAAGAGCCGGTCGCCAAGGAAGGGAAGAGCCGTCGGGGCTTTCTTGGATGCCTGGTCAGCAGACCAGCATTTCAGCCAAATAAGGCACCTCAGCACCATGGCTGACACTGAGGCCCTGGATAACAGATGGAGAGTATCCAGGGTCGCATCACAAACGTACTTAAGGCCATGCATTAGTTGGTCTGCCAACTCCACGCAGACAGGGGAGGCCTGTTGCTCTCCCAATTCGCAGTGCAAAAGTTTTGCCCACTCAGTCAGTGTCTGCGACACCAGTGTTGATGCCAGTACAGGTACCACGGCTGACCCCACAACAGTAAACAAGGAACGAGCCACTGCTTCGGCCTTCCTGTCCGTGGGATCCTTGAATGCAGGAGTCCCCTCAACCGGGATCGCGGTTACTTTATTTAACCTAGACACTGGGGGGTCCACGACTGGAGGAGCCGACCACTTTTTGAGAAGGCTTTCCTCAAAGGGGTAATGCACCGCCAAGTTTTTGGGGACCGAAAAGGTCCAGTGCGGGCTACCCCATTCCCTGTAGATGAATTTGTCAAAATAAGTCAAATACGGGAACACCTTAGGTGAACGTGCTGGCTTGTGGGACCCAAAAGGGACCGGTACATCAGCAGAGGAGTCCGCTGGTTCCTGAATCTTCAGGGTATCACACACAGCTGTGATAAGTGCTCCAAAAAGCACTTTGTCGCGCCCAGGCCCAGATGGGGAATCATCCTCACTGTCTGAACAGTCCTGGTCAGCCACGTCTGATAGGTCAGAGCAGGGATCTCCAGCCGCAGCAGGGCCCGAGTCTGCATCAGAGCTTTCACCAGAGGAGGGGGGTGGGGCAGGGGCCTCTTGCGTGCACCTTTCCTGCCACGTGTCGCCTCTATCTTAGCAACATAGGAGTCCAGGAACGCTGTCAGGGTGTCCATGCGCACCGCACTAACTGCAGGTGACCTGGTTGCTATAGCCTGGATTTCAGGGGAAGAAACACCAGTTTCTGAAGCCATGCTGACCCTATCCTGTCTGCCACTTGCAAGGGGACTTAAGGTCCCACCCTCCTGCTGCTGCCGTGTGGGGGGGTGCTTAGCACTAGTCTGGGGCATTCTGTGAATAACAACAGTGCCTGTAGTCCCTAGGAGGTTCCCAGATGCAGAGGAGAAAAAACTGTGAGCAGCAGCTCTAACAGCGGTGCAACGGTCTGCAGAACAGCCTCAGCGTTCCACACAGAGCCATCCAGTGTCCCCCACACACAGGGAATACAGGAAGTGAGAAGAGAAAGCACATTGCAAGCTGTCACAAGAGGCCAACGGTGAAGAAAGCATTTTGGCTTTCACAAAATGGCTGCCAATGTAATCCATAGGAATCCCAGGGAAGATGGCTGCTGAAGCTCCCCAGGGGAATCTATAGCTTTCCCAAATCCAAGATGGCCGCCAGAACGGCACCATGAGGTGAAAAGAGCAAAAAATAAAAACAAACTGCCTGCTGACACAGACATCCTCCACAAAAACTGCCTTTTTTGGACCCACAAACCTGGACCAGGACTGAACAGCAACTGCACAGAGCCCCACAGGTGAGAAACAGTGACACACACACACACACACACACACAGCGCATGCAGACACCCCCCTCAGAGGGGGGAAGGAGGGGTGATAGGGACTTGGGAGAGAAGATAAGGAGGTGAGGTGGCCCCCAAATCGACCCCCCCAGGGAATGCCCAGCTGCCCCCCCCGAAGCAGGGAGAGCCGTACTTACCAGTCCTGAAGAGCTGGGAGATATTCCGTGGTAGCCAACGCCTGCGCAGTTACAGGGAAGGTTACTGGCCAGGTATACTGTGATCCAGACATCAGTAACCCGGTCATATGTATACCCCGGAGCATTGAAGCTCACCGACCACCTCTGGAGCATGAGGTATATCATGGCCTGCCGAGCCGTAGCTGCGGCCTGCTCATACTCGATGGCCGGACTGGGGAGACTACAAGGATTTCATTAACCAGCATGTCACTCAGCCGGCAGTTGATAGAAGATCTCAGGATCTCTCATCTTGCACAAAAAACAGCAAAAACATGGACCGAGAGGCCCGCAGGGTTTCCTAGGTCATTCTCCTTGCTAGGCAAAATAAAAACTGAAGCTGCTAGGAGCAGTGGGAAGGGTTGATAGCACGGGGCCCGTCCCCCTGGGGCGGGATTAAAGTTCTGTGTATTGTGTAACAATTTTGCAGAGTTTCTCCTAATGGCAGGCTATACAACCCATTTAGTTACAGAGAGGAGCTGTGTCGGTCGGTGAATATAAGAGAAAATCCTATTTTCCTCTTATGTTCACCGACTGACACAGCTCCTTTCTTAGACCATTGCTCCTCAATCTGGGAGTCACTACTTTACAAACCACCTCAAAGTAACTCTGTTTTTGTAAAAAAAAAAAACAGAAAAAAATTAAGTGCAATTGCAATTACACGGCCGCCTGCAAAACTTTGCGGCCAAAACAGGCATCAGCCGATGCACTGACATCTACCTTGTAGAATTTTGTAAAGGTGTGAACAGACGACCAAGTCGCCACTTTACACACTTGAGCAACAGACGCTTGATGTCTGAAGGCCCAAGACGTTCCAATTGCCCTGGTGGAATGGGCCGTGACAGGAAAGGGGGGCACCTGCCCCTTCAAGGCGTAGGCCTGTACTACAATCTGTCTGATCTACCTGGAAATGGTGGCCAATGAGACCGCCATGCCTTTTTTCGGACCAGCCACCAAAACAAAGGAGTCTGACTTCTGAAAGGGAGCCATAGCAGACAAATACACCCTCAGAGCTCGGACCACGTCCAGGGAATGTAGGGCCACCTCCTTAGGATGTGTCGGTTTAGGACACAGAGATGGTAACACAATGTCTTTGTTAATGTGGAATGCCGAAACCACCTTCGGCAGAAAAGAAGGATGCAACACCACCTTATCCTTGTGGATAACCAGATAGGGTGACTTGCAAGACAAGGCTGCCAGTTCAGAAACCCTCCTGGCTGATGTAATGGCCACTAGAAAAAACACTTTCTGGGAAAGAGGCAACAGAGGGATCTCTCTGATATTCTCAAATGGCAGTTTCTGAAGCGCCGATGACACCAGGTTTAGATCCCATGGGGGTAGCAGTGGCCGCACCGGAGGCACTACATGTCAGACCCCTTGTGCTCACTAGAGAGTGAGACGCCAGGGGGTCACTGAAAAAAAAAAAAAAAAAAAAAAGACAGCCAAGGCTGATATTTGTCCTTTAATGGTGCTTAAGGCCAATTTATGGTCTGCTCCTCGCTGTAAAAACTGCAGGATGCTAGTTATAGAAAAGGAGTGTGGACGCCATCCTTTCTCCTCACACATGGAGATGTAGGCCTTCCAGGTACAATGATGTATATCTTCCGAGAAGATGATTTCCGTGCTCTCAACATAGTTGGAATCGCCGAGTCCAAAAGGACTGGGTTCTTCAACACCTGGCTCTTAATAGCCATGGTGTTAAAACCAGTGATGGTAAAGCAGGATGGAAAAAAAAATCGGACCTCGAGACAGAAGGTTCTCTTGTAACGGCAGTCGCCAGGGGGCATCCACCATCAAGCGCACTAGGTCTACGTACCAGGGACGCTGGGGCCAATCTGGGGCAATCAGTATTACTGGAATCCCTTCAGCCCCCACTCTGCAGAGCAGGCGTAGTAGTAGCTTTAGCAGAGGAAAGGCATAGATCAGCTGGTACTGAACCCATGGAGCCACCAGCGCGTCTGACTCGTCTGCCCAAGGATCTCTTGTCCTGGACACGAATCTCGGCACCTTCCAATTGAGACGGGAAGCCAGAAGATCCACGTCTGGAGTGCCCCATCACTGGCACAGTAGCCTGAACACCTCCAGATGCAAAGCCCATTTTCCTGGGTCCAGCATCTGGCAACTTCGATAGTCTGCCTGCCAGTTCTCCACTCCCGGGATGTAAATGGCCGATAGGGTCGGTACCCGTCGCTCTGCCCACTGAAGGATGTGAGCGACCTCCCGTGTGGCGGCCAAGCTTCTTGTTCCTCATTGATGATTGACATATGCCACCGCTGTGGCGTTGTCTGACTGGATCCTGATCGGACACCCTTGAAGTCTTATCGACCATGTGGAGAGGCATAGCCTGATCGCTTGCAGCTCAAGCACATTTATCGGCAACTTGGATTGCTCCTCCGACCAGAGGCCCCGGGTCGACTGAACTCCCATTATTCCACCCCAGCCGGGTAGGCTGGCATCCGTTGTGATCACTGTCCAGTTTAGAGGTAGGAATGACTTCCCGGACCGAAGTGCCGGGGATCTCAGCCACCAGAGCAGGGAGTCCCTGACTGACTGGCTCACCCGAATCTGCAGATCCAGGGATAATGGAGATTTGTCCCATCTTGTCAAGATCTCCTGCAAGCCTTGTGTGAAACTGGGCATACGGTACTGCTTCGAAAGAAGCCACCATGGATCCCAGGATTCGCATGCAGAAGCGTAGCGACGACCATCTGGGGTTCATCAGCAATTTCACCGCGGCGCTGAGTCTGCAGCTTGTCTGAAGGGAGAATTGGTACAATCGCCAACTTTTTTAGGTTCAACAGCCACCCAAATTCCTGCAGGGTCTTCATGGTGATCGCCACATCCTCCTCTAATTCTGAGGCAGAAGATGCTCTCAGGAGATCGTCTTGGTAACCTATGATCGCTATCCTGCATTGTCACAGCAACGCCAAAACAGGAGCCAATACCTTGGTGAAGACTCGGGGGGGCTGCTGCCACAGCAAATGGGAGAGCCATAAACTGGTAGTGGGCGTCACCAACTGCAAATCGCAGAAACGTATGGTGCCAGAGGCATATGGGCATGTGCAGGTATGCATCGTGGATGTCCAAAGACGCCAGGGAGTCCCCTTGATGGAGCGCAGCGACTATTGAGCCAACTGATTCCATTATGAACCTCTGTACTTTTACAAAGTAATTGAGGGCTTTTAGGTCCAAGATTGTAGTCCCCAAAAAGGAAGGGGTATGTCCAAACAGTTTGGAGTAGAATCCCTGGAACCTTTCTGGCTCCAGAACTGGTACTATCACCCCACGACTCAGCAGGTCCCTTACCACCCCCATTAGGGCCTCCCAGCGAGCCGGGAGTATGGGTATGCTGGAGGGGAAGAATCTGCTTGGTGGCCAAGAGCGAAACTATCTTGTAGCCAGAGGAAATCAGATTGCAGACCCATTGGTCGGACAGCCGAGAGGCCCACCAGGCTGCAAACTCCCGAAGGCGGCCCCCCCACCCGTGTTGCAGGCGGGGGCAAACCTTCATGTGGTAGCACTTTTGCTCGCAGGCTTGCGGTTCCAGGGAAGCTTTTGTCCTTCAGAGGTCATCCTGTCGGGCTGGGGATGTTTAGCCGAAGCCCTGGGCAGACGAAAAAGCCGTTTTTGAGCGGAAAACGAGGGCCCTTGCCTACGGCGTGGCTCCTTAGCCTTCCTGGCCTGAGGGAGTAAGGTACTCTTACCACCTGTGGCATTTTTAATAATGTCATCCAACAGGCATGTACTGGCCATCGGGACTACAGGGAGTTTCCCGGTGGGCTGATGGCTCAGTGGGCCAGTCAGGTGCAGTCCTGGAGCCGCTCCTCTCTGATAGTGAGTGATCGCGATTTCACTCCTGTTGGCTGGAGCAGCTGCCGTAACTTGCTGGAGAGAGCATTAGGCCTTCTGCTCCCTCCAGCCTGCAGGGGGAGATAGACAGCTGGAAAACGTTCCATCCTCTCTCCCCTTATCACTTATCACATGACTGGAGAGAGGAACGAGAAGCTGCCTTCAAAATTGAGTACACGTGGGGAGGGGGGGGGGAGAGGGAGGACACTCTGATATAAGGGGAAGTGCTGATGGAGACACTCAAAATTAAAGTGGGCCGGTCATGATGAAGTCCAGGGCCAAATTTTTGTCCCAGTCCAGCCCTGTCATCCAATGAGGCTCCAAGGAGGCACTCACCAAGAAAGGATAAATCAGTCAGTCAGGGATTTTTTTTTTTTAGATGCCTGGTCAGCCGACCAGCATTTTAGCCAAATCAGGCACCTCAGCACCACTGCTAACACCGAAGCCCTGGATAACAGAAGGAGGGTATCCAGGTCCGCGTCACAAAACGTACTTAAGGCCTCGCACTAACTGGTCTGCTAGTTCCACGCCTGTTCCCCCAATTCGCGGTGCAAACGTTTTGCCCACTCAGTCTGACACAGGTGTGGATGCCAGTACTGGTCGCATTGCTGACCCCACCATAAACAAGGAATGAGCCACTGCCTCAGCCTTCCTGTCTGTGGGATCCTTAAAGGCAGGAGTCCCCTCTATGGGAATCGTGGTTACTTTGTTTAACCTGGATACTGGGGGGTTCACGACCGGAGGAGCCGACCATTTTTTTTTTTTGAGAAGGCTCCCTCAAAGGGGTAACGCACCGCCCTAGATTTTTGGGGACCGAAAAGGTCCATTGCGGTCGACCCCATTCCTTGTATATGAACGTATCTAAATAAGTCAGATAAGGAAACACCTTAGGTGTATGGGCTGGCTTACGGGACCCAAAAGGGTCCACTACATCAGCAGAGGAATCTGCCGTATCCTGAATTTTCAGGGTATCACGCACAGCTGTGATAAGTGCTCCAACAAGCGCTTTATTGCACACGGACCCAGACGGGGACTCATACTCACTGTCTGCAGGCGAACCGGTTGCATTGCCTGGATTTCGGTGGAAGAAACACTGGTTTCTGAAGCCATGCTGACCCTACCATGTCTGCCACCCGTTTGGGACTTAGGGCAGTGATGGTCCCATCCTCCTAACTGCTGAAAGCTGAGGGGCCCCCACCGCAGGACTCACCACCCTGACTGAGTTCTGAGCTGTCCAGCTAGGCATGCCTTTGTCAGCTCCCAGATGCCTTTGAGAGAAAACCACGCTGTGCTGAGCCCCAAAGTACAGCGCTGAGCATGAAAAACGTGTTCATGCTTCAACAAAATGGCCGCCGAGCGTCCAGTATAAAGGACATCACAGGGAAAATGGCCGCCGGCCTACAGTAAGATGGAATCAGACCATGCTTCTCCCTGGTCACATCAAAAATATCCGCCGAGCACTGTATGCAATGAGGAACAGTGAATACAGGCAGAGGAAATGGCGGCAAACAGCACTACAGCGATTAGCAAACACAGCCTCCAGCCACCCAGGGGAGAGACCTACAGACATCCAGGGCACAGCTACCCAGCGCCGCCCCCACCCCAGATGAGAGCCCCCTCAAGGAGCCCCTGTCTATGGCACACACACCGCTCAGCAGCCCATGCAGCATCCCCCACGGGGAGGGGGGAGGGATAGGGACAGGGAGAGAAGAGAGAGAGGTGAGGGACCCCCGAATCGACCTCCCAGGGAATGCCCAGCTGCTCAGCCCCACCGAGGCAAGGAAAGCTGTACTTACCAGTCCTGACAAGCTGGGGAACATTCCATTACAGAGCCACTCTCCAATCGGTACAGTGTGGCTGCTGGCCTGGCACACTGACGCAGACATCAGTAGCCTGGTCATGTGTGTGACCCAGAGCATTACGCCGCCCCTGGAGCTGGGGGGCATGTCGTGGCCGACCCAGCGCGGAGCTCTGGTCTGCACATGCTCGCTGGCCAGGCTGGGGAGACTACAAGGATAAGGGTATTCAACCTGTCACCCAGCCGGCTGTTGATAGCAGATCACAGGATCCTAATCTTGTGCAAAAGGCAAACTTCTGCAAAGAAAATCCACGGACCGATGGGCCCGCAGGGTTCCTGGGTCCTTCACTAGGCAGAAAAAAAAACTGAGGCTGCAGGAGGCAGGCTGGGGGGTTGCTACCTAAGGGACTGCCCCTTGGGCGGAACCAGAAAGTTCTGGTTTTGTTGTACATATTAACATGTTCTGCTTAGTCCTCTCCTTCAGGTGGCGTAACAACCCAATGGTCTAAGAAAGGAGCTGTGTCATTCGGTGAACGTAAGAGAAAGTGCTTTTTAAACACACAGGCTCCACAGTACAACACTTTAGCCAGACTTCATCTCAAATTTACTGACACAAGACTGATGCCGAGACCTACAACCTGCCCACATTGTAGCTCAAGGCTGCAGGCATGAGTTCCAAACACTCTATGAACAGCAGATCCACTGCCATCCCTCAGCCACAAGTTAGTCAGATTATGACAGATCAAGGTCACAGCTAGGATAGGTTGCATGGCCCGCAAGGGAGAAAAAAAAATCTTCAGAAAAGGGCCTCAAACTGCATGTTGGTGGAGTCCTAAAAGACAAGTACACCCTCCACTGGGGTATTAGAAGCTAGATTATATACGGCTGGATCCACTGATGAGGCTACTCACATAGTTACATAGTAAGGTTGAAGACACCAGTCCATCCAGTTCAACCCGAGTGTCTACAATTGTCCCTATCCCTGTACATTGTGTTTCATTAAGATGCTCGTCTATTATATCATTATTTAAGGTACCCATATAATGCAGCCCTCCACAAATACACCACACACTCAGATCAGTCCCTACCCTCAAGGAGCCCACAATCCAAGGTCCCCAACTCACATTCATATACTAGGGCCAATTTTGGACAGAAGCCAATTAACCTACCAGCATGTCTTTGGAGAGTGGGAGTAAACCCATGCAGGCACAGGGAGAACATGCAAACTCCAGGCAGGTAGTGTCGTGGTTGGGATTCGAACCAGCTACCCTTTTTACTGCTAGGCGAGAGTGCCGCCCAGGTACTCATTCTAACAAATTCTTCTTCCAACAGAAAAAGGATTGAGGTACAAATTATCTTATCAGGATGTTTGCAGTCACCTTAAAGGAAGGCCTAAAACAGCTGGTGCAGCCATTAGGGCAGTGTTTCTCAACCAGGGTTCCGAGGCGATCTACCCATCAATCACAGACAGCTGACGGGTAGATCAACTCTAAGCCAAAATGCAAAGTAGTGCGGGAAGTGGCTGTAATAAGACCTCTCTCATAACACGATCCTTCCCGCCCGCCCCTCCTTTCCTCCCATCCACCCCAGGCGATGTCACATACAAGCACCTGGGGTGGATAGGAGGAAAGGAGGGTCCGGCCGGATCGATCGCATTATGAGAGAGGTCTTATTACAGCCGCTTCCAGCGATACTCTGCATTTGAAACGGCCGCTGTAGCAGCCGTGCTCTGTACCCTGCTGCCACCTGTGTCCTGTACCCTCATGTTTCCTGTGCCCTGCTGTTTACCGTGTCTTGTATCCTGCTTTATATCCGTACTCATGGTCCCTGTGCCCTGCTGTATACTGTGTCCTGTACCCTGCTGAATGCCAGTGCCCTGCTGGGTGCCCGTGTCCTGTACCCTGCTGTATACCCATGCCATGTACTCTGTGCCCTGCTGTGTGCCCCTGTCCTTTGCCCTGCTGTATACCCATCCCCTGTATCCTGCTGTATGCCAGTGCCCTGCTGTGTGGCTTGTGCCCTACACGGCCATTTACCATATTGTGTGGCCTGTACCATGTTGTATTCCCTGCTGTGTGCCCTGTACCATATTGTGTGCCCTGTACCATGTTGTATACCCTGCTGTGTGCCCTGTAACATATTGTGTGCCCTTCTGTGCCTTGTACCATGTTGTGTACGCTGTGTGCCCTATACTCTGCTGTGTGCCCTGCACCACCCTGTATCATGTGTGTCCTGTATCCTGCTGTGCATTGTACCATGTTTTTGGCCCTGTTGTGCGCCCTGTTTCATACTGTGTGACCTGTATAATATCGAGTGCCCTGTACAATGTTGTGTGTATACCAGTGATGGCTAAACTTTTGGAACTATATTTCCCATGATGCTCATGGACTCTGCAGTGTAGTTGAGCATCATGGGAAATGTAGTTCCAAAACATCTGGGGTGCCAAGGTTCGCCATCACTGGTGTATACTCTGCATCATGTTTTGTGCCCTGTACCCCATGCCCTGCTGTGTGCCTTGTGATGTGCCCTGCTGTGTGCCCCATGTTCTGCTGTTTACCCCATGGTGTGCACATGCCCTGCGCCCGATGATGTGCCCCATGTTTGGCTGTGTACCCTATGCCCTGCTGAATGCCCCGTGTTCTGCTGTGTGCCCTATGATGTGCCCAATGTTCTGCTGTGTCCCCCTGTAATTTGCCCTTGTGGTGCCCTATAATGTGCCCTGCTGTCCCCCCTGTATTGTGTCCTGACCTCCTGCCCTCTGTACACTGCTTATCTCAAGTTAAACCCAGACTTGAGCATTTGTGCAGAAGAAAAAAACAGCACAAGTTTCACATAAAATAGGCAAGTTCTAATAGTTCTATTTAATGTTATTTCTTAAAATAATAGTTGTCATATCACAGCTCGCTAATCACAGCAATGTTACGTAAGCTGTAGAACTGAACACTATTTTAAGGGTTCCCCAAGATCTCAAACCTTTTGGCAGGGGTTCATCGACAGTAAAAAGATTCAGAAACACTGCATTAGGGGAACATTAGTAAATGTAGTCCTGTGATACCAACCCCCCCCCCCCCCCCCCCAAAAAAAAATAAAAAAAAAGGAGGTTTCACCATACTTCAAACTTTCTTCTTTAAAGCAACTGTCTTCAAGACAAAAAAAAAAAAAGTATGTATCTGCCACACAGGTATCATGTATCTGCCTCCACTGTGCTGTTTTGTCACTAGAAGACACACTAGGGAAATGGGCACTTCTGGAAGTGTGCCTGGTCCCAAAGGCACTGGTATCTCGTCAAAACAGCACTTGATGGACTGGGTGGTGAAAGTATGGTTTCCTTTAAAGGGTTAAATTCTATTTTGTTTTGGAACATCACAACACAGTCCTTTTATCTTGACTCTATCCTTATACTTTAACCACCTCTTGGACCTTTAAGAGTTCTAAAAGGTTGGGAAGCAGGCATTTGGGTCATGTGATTGGCTGCAACAGCAGTCACATGATCAGAAAGCTCCTGATCACAAGTATGCAGTGAGGGCTTACTGATCCCCACCAGCTACCATGTTGGGAGCGTGCTCTCAGCACCGTAAGTTGCTTACACAGGGCAGCATATACACTGGAAATCAAAATTTGAGAACCTACAATTTACTAAATTTCAAGATCACTGTTTAGTCCTATTTGAAATGATCTAAAAAGGAGTAAAAGCAGTTTTGTCAAGCATATTTCACAAGTTACATATACTTTGAAGCATAGAATAAAAAAAACTTCAATGAAATTTGAAAAAGAACATTGATCAAAAGCTAGAGAACACTTTCAGATACCTCACTGTTATTGATGTTTATCTGGCATCTTGTGCTAATTTCTTTAATTATCTGGCAAACCCTATTTAACCGGCAGCCTAACTTTCCAGTTTTCACCGACTGTGCAAGATGGTGAGCCGTTCTAAAGTGACTGAAACCCTCCAGCAGCAGGTTGTCCAGATGAAGGCCAAAGGCATGACCCCCTTCAGCCACAGCAAGAGAAGTTTAACATTCAAAGAGAAGAATGTTGTGTGGACAGAAGAGAGCTGGTCCAAGGTCCACGTTAGTGATAAAAGTTTAATGTATTTGGGTCAGATGGTAAAAAAACAAAAAAAAAAAAAAAAAAAAACAACGTTCACCGTTAGACTGGGGAAAGACTGAACCCAAAGTGTGTAAAGAAGTCAGTGAAAGAGGAAGCATTATGGTATGGGGGATGTTTTCTGCAGCAGGAGTTGAGCCTCTTATACAGCTACATAGCAGAGTGAATGCAAATGTTTATCAGAACCAGTTCGACAACATGCGATTCCTTCCTTATGTTCATCACACAATCAGCCAATTTTCATGCACGACAATGCCCCGTCACACAGCAAAACGGATAAAGCAGTTCCTGGAAGCTAAAAACTTCAAAATAAAGAAATGGCCAGCCCAGAGTTCTGATCTAAACCCAATAGAAAACCTTGGCAACAAAGTTATGACCAAGAAACCCACTACAGTCCCCAAACTGTGGGAGAGACTGGAAGAAGAGTGGAACAAAATTACACCAGAGCAGAGTGAGAGACTAGTGCTGTCCTGTGGCTGCAGATGTGTTGAAGTAATTCAAAACAAGGGCATGTAAACGGCCTAATTGTTGATTGTGGTAATCTACAGAAATATTTGTTGTAATCTATCATCGTGCTAGTCATTGCTGTTCTCTAATTTTTATCATTGTATTTTTGACAAAATAAAGTGTTTTTTTGGGCTATTTTGAAAAACACTGTTCTATTAGCATGTTATAGCCACAGCAAAAATGCCATCAAATGTTGAGCAATTACATTATTTCTGAAAAAAATAAAAATAAAAAATCAAGTTTTCATAAATTGTTCTCTAATTTTGATCTCCAGTGTATATGGGTGCTCGGGTTTAAGGCCCATATGCATACTGTCGGCACCAATGAGTTAAGCAAAAAGTTAATTTGTACACTTGTGATCGCTAGTTAAGGTGGAGTGGACCTGCTGGTAGGGATTTCAGATAGTCACAGACAGCACAAGTAAAAAGATTAGCCAATGCAGGTTTCTCTGGTTTAGAGTGTCAAAAAAAAAATGTTTGTAAGCATTTTAGTGTGGCAACCGATGGAAGAACACATAGTATGTAGTGTTTTTCACAATTTAAGGAGGTTTATCACATTCACACCCCTGTGCACAAAAAGGTTATTGAAATGAAGGCCTGCTTGTTTATTGTGGATGTTAGTTCACAGTTGTGTGGATACTTTTTTTTGTGCTTTTGTTGTGCACTTTTGAATTATTTCACTAACTTTTCTTTTTTTTTTCCCCCAATTTAATTAGTAGCACTTTTTTTTATTCTAGGTGGACATTATGGTCAATGATAGGTAAAGGTATGCTAGCACATTTTATTTTTTTTCCCCAGAAGGGTGGTCTCATGCTTTATTTAAATTCAGCCTATGTCTTTTTGCATCTAAGCTGTCTTAAAACGAGCAAAGCAATAGAGCACATTTTATTGAACAGTCAACTATGGATACTAAAGATCTTTACTGCAGGCTCAATGTTTACAAATGAAAGTTATACCTATATACAGTGCATGCAGAAAGTATTCGCAGCGTTTCACTTTTTCCACATTTTATGTTATGTTGGAAGGCTAATTGTTCTAGTTCATGATACAAGAGGTGTTTGAAATATGAACAATGGCTTTACCAGACCTTCGCATCCTTGGGGGCTGTTTGCAATGTAACACGTTGCACATCAAAGCTTTGTAGCATATCAGATTATTCATCTGAAAGAAGCAAAGCTGAACTAAAGCTTGGCTACTGTCCGTCTGGTGTGATAACATGGAAGTCCTTGATTAGCCCTCTGCAAGCAAGCTTGAAAAGGACCATAGCTGACAAGATGATGGATGAATGTCCTGCTACAAAGATCAAAGGGCATTGAAGATACATAGACATGATACATGGGAAATGCTGCCCCTAGAAGCCAATACCTCAGGATGGACAGAAATATAATATAGTGAGAAGGACTGCCCCGGAACAAATTTTCATTCATTAGAAACCTAAATGGGCAGGCAATGGGGTTAGGTCTGGACAATGTATGGATGAAGTTTAAAAAGTGCACACAGGGAGGGAAGTCCTCCCTTTTCACTCTTGGCTCGTGCCTCATGGTTCTCTTTTACCATCATTTTGAGCCCAGCCGAGGAGACACTATCTAGAGGACAGCCTTTGCAATAAGTATACAGTGCCTTGCGAAAGTATTCGGCCCCCCTTGAACTTTTCAACCTTTTGCCACATTTCAGGCTTCAAACAAAGATATACAATTTTCATTTTTTGTGAAGAATCACCAACAAGTTGGACACAATTGTGAAGTGGAACGAAATCTATTGGATATTTTAAACTTTTTTTAGCAAATAAAAAACTGAAAAGTGGTGCGTGCAAAATTATTCGGCCCCTTTACTTTCAGTGCAGCAAACTCACTCCAGAAGTTCAGCAAGGATCTCTGAATGATCCAATGTTGTCCTAAATGACTTATGGTGATAAATAGAATCCACCTGTGTGTAATCAAGTCTCTGTATAAATGCACCTGCTCTGTGATAGTCTCAGGGTTCTGTTGAAAGCGCAGAGAGCATCATGAAGACCAAGGAACACACCAGGCAGGTCCGTAATACTGTTGGAGAAGTTGAAAGCCGGATTTAGATACAAAAAGATTTCCCAAGCTTTAAACATCCCAAGGAGCACTGTGCAAGCGATCATTTTGAAATGGAAGGAGTATCAGACCACTGCAAATCTACCAAGACCTGGCCGTCCCTCTAAACTTTCAGCTCAGACAAGGAGAAGACTGATCAGAGATGCAGCCAAGAGGCCCCATGATCACTCTGGATGAACTGCAGAAAACTACAGCTGAGGTGGGAGAGTCTGTCCATAGGACAACAATCAGTCATACACTGCACAAATCTGGCCTTTATGGAAGAGTGGCAAGAAGAAAGCCATTTTTCAAAGATATCCATAAAAAGTCTTGTCTAAAAGTTTGCCACAAGCCACCTGGGAGACACACCAAACATGTGGAAGAAGGTGCTCTGGTCAGATGAAACCAAAATCAAACTTTTTGCCCACAATGCAAAACGATATGTTTGGCGTAAAAGCAACACAGCTCATCACCCTCAACACACCATCCCCACTGTCAAACATGGTGGTGGCAGCATCATGGTTTGGGCCTGCTTTTCTTCAGCAGGGACAGGGAAGATGGTTAAAATTGAGGGGGAAGATGGATGCAGCCAAATACAGGACCATTCTGGATGAAAACCTGTTGGAGTCTGCAAAAGACCTGAAACTGGGACGGAGATTTATCTTCCAACAAGACAATGATCCCAAAGATACAGCAAAATCTACAAGGGAATGGTTCACAAATAAACATATCCAGGTGTTAGAATGGCCAAGTCAAAGTCCAGACCTGAATCCAATCGAGAATCTGTGGAAAGAGCTGAAAACTGCTGTTCACAAACGCTCTCCATCCAACCTCACTGAGCTCGAGCTGTTTTGCAAGGAAGAATGGGCAAGAATTTCAGTCTCTCGATGTGCAAAACTGATAGACACATACCCCAAGTGACTTGCAGCTGTAATCGCAGCAAAAGGTGGCTCTACAAAGTATTAACGCAAGGGGGCCGAATAATTTTGCACGCCCCACTTTTCACTTTTTATTAGTTAAAAAAAAAGTTTCAAAAATCCAATAGATTTCGTTCCACTTCACAATTGTGTCCCACTTGTTGGTGATTCTTCACAAAAAATAAAAAAATTGATATCTTTATGTTTGAAGCCTGAAATGTGGCAAAAGGTTGAAAAGTTCAAGGGGGCCGAATACTTTCGCAAGGCACTGTATGTGATGTTCGGTTATATGCTTTGTAATATCTTCCTTTAGTGTTTCATGTTAGCGTTTTCCTACTCTCTTGGGAAATAAGACGTTTTATTAAGCAATGTGCTTGTTTTCATAGCTAACCATACATTATTGTGATATCAACAGTAATATGTGATCAGAGTTTTACTAGACTAGCTAACTATAGGAATAGACAAGGTAATACATATATGTTATAATAGAGGGAATCCGTAACCACCCACAGATAATATTTAGTTTAAAAAAACTTATTCCAATCTCAGAATTTATTTCATGTTATGCTACAGCCTTATTTCAAAATGGATTAAATTCATTACTTTCCTCAAAATTCTGCAAACAATAACCAACCCCCTATAATGACAACATGAAAGTAGTTTGATCAAAATCTTTGCAAACTTATAAAAAAAAAAAGAAAAAAAAAAAAAAAAGGGAACAAAAATCCCATGTACATAAGCATGCAAAGCCTTTGCTCAATACTTTCGTTTCAGCACCTTTGGCACCGATTACACAGCCTCAAGTCTTTTTGAGTACGATTCTAAAAGCTTGTCACACTTATTTTTGGGCAGTTTATCCCATTCTTCTTTGCAGGACCTCTCGAGCTCCATCAGGTTGGATGGGGAGGGTCGGTGCACATTTTCAGATCTCTCCAGATGTTCAAATCAGGTTAAAGTCTTGGCTCTGGCTGGGCCACTCAAGGACATCAGAGTTGTCCCATAGCCACTCCTTTGTTATCTTGAGTGTGTGCTTAGGATCGTTGCCCTGTTGGAAGATGAATTTTTTCAAAAAGAACCAAAAACACTGCGCTATTCAAATGTGTAGACGGTATACAAACAGCAGCTAACACAACATCTAGGTGTACAAATGTGGCATAATAAATTTTGTGAAAAACAGTGTAGCGCTTATTTGTTTTTACCACATTACAATGTGACCAATGTAATCAGTGCATACATTAGACTGTGCAAACAAATAAATACATTTAAACACTCTTTGCTGTATATGATAATTAAAGCTAGAATGTCCAAACAAATATATGAAAAAATATATCAAAAATAGGAAAACAACGTGAAAACAAGTGAAAAGTTCTCCAAATTTTCTGTGTATGATACGATGAAGTGAAAACAGTCCTACACCTTCTCCAAGGAATGATCGCACAATCACCGCGTGAACCCTCCACCACATAAAATGGGGGCTTACCAGATTTAATGGATCCTACTCAAAATTATATTTGGAGGATCATATATGCTTGTAGATATACATAGGCTTTTTCGGTGTTGTCCTTTTCTGGAAGACTTTCAAGTGTGGCTATTTCCTCTACAGTATGTCTCCATCCACATAAATCATCATATGTAATGGGATAGATATAAAAGAAGAAAGCAGGGACCACAATAGTGTAACTCCGTTTTTCGTTTCAAGTAATTTAATAAAAAATTATCAAACTCACGTGTACAAAGAACATAAGCGCTTTTTCAATAAAATCTTTCACTGCAGCCTGAGATTTTATTGAAAAAGCGCTTATGTTCTTTGTACACGTGAGTTTGATAATTTTTATTAAATTACTTGAAACGAAAAACGGAGTTACACTATTGTGGTCCCTGCTTTCTTCTTTTATATCTATCCCATTACCTATGATGATTTATGTGGATGGAGACATACTGTAGAGGAAATAGCCACACTTGAAAGTCTTCCAGAAAAGGACAACACCGAAAAAGCCTATGTATATCTACAAGCATATATGATCCTCCAAATATAATTTTGAGTAGGATCCATTAAATCTGGTAAGCCCCCATTTTATGTGGTGGAGGGTTCACGCGGTGATTGTGCGATCATTCCTTGGAGAAGGTGTAGGACTGTTTTCACTTCATCGTATCATACACAGAAAATTTGGAAAATTTGGAGAACTTTAACTTAACTTTGTTTTCACGTTGTTTTCCTATTTTTGATATATTTTTTCATATATTTGTTTGGACATTCTAGCTTTAATTATCATATACAGCAAAGAGTGTTTAAATGTATTTATTTGTTTGCACAGTCTAATGTATGCTCTGTTGGAAGATGAACCTTTGCCACCAGGTCTAAGGTCCAGAGCGCTTTGGAACACGTTTTCATCAAGAATGTCTCTGTACCTTGCTGCATTAATCTGTCCCTCGATCCTGACTATCCTCCCAGTTCCTGTCGCTGAAAAACATCCCCACGTCATGCTGCTGCCACTACCATGCTTCCTTGTAGGGATGGTATTGGCCAGGTGATGAGCGTGCCTGGTTTCCGTCAGTCATGATGCTTGCCATTCAGGCCAAAGAGTTCAATCTTTGTTTCATCAGAACAGAGAATTTTGTTTCTCAGTCTTTCAGGTTCCTTTTGGCAAACTCCAGATGGGCAGTCACGTGCTTTCGTTTGGCCACTCTACCATACAGGCCTGATTGATGGAGTGCTGCAGAGATGGTTGTTCTTCTGGAAGGTTCTCCTCTCTCCACAGAGAAATGCTGGAGCTCTGTCAGAGTGACCCTCGGGTTCTTGGTCACCTCCCAGACTAAGGCCCTTCTCCCCCAATAGCTCAGTTTGTCCAAGAGGCACGCTCTAGGAAGGGTCCTGGTGGTTCCCAACTACTTCCATTTATGAAAAATTTTCTGTACCCTTCCCCAGATCTGTGCCTCTATACAATCCTGTCTTGGAGGTCTACAGACAATTCCTTGGCCTCCATGGCCTGGTTTGTGCTCCAACATACACTTAACTGTGGGACCTTTATATAGACAGGTGTGTGCCTTTCCAAATCATGTCCAATCGACAGAATTTACCACATGTGGACTCCAATCACGTTGCAGAAACATCTAAAGGATGATCAGTGGAAACAGAATGCACCTGAGCTCAATTTTGAGTGTCATCGCAAAGGCTGTAAATACTTGTCTACATGTGATTTTTTTTTTTTTTTTTTTTTATAAATTTGCAAAGGGTTTCAAACAAACTTATTTCACGTTGTCATAATGGGGTATTTGTAGAATTTTGAGGAAAATAACGCATTTAATCCATTTTGGAATAAGGCTGTAACATAAAACAAAATGTGGAAAAAGTGAAGCCCTGTGAATTATTTCCAGATGCACCACTATATCAGTGGTAATTTTCATTCCACATCAGTTCAGATAGCCAATTACCTATTCAAGGTAAACATTTTAAAAATGTCAGTCAAATGCAAAATGTAAAAGATGTACAGCAGGGGTAGACAACCTCGGCCCTCCAGCTGTTTTGAAACTACAAGTCCCATGAGGCATTGCAAGACCCCGACAATCACAGGAATGACTCTGAGGCAGAGGCATGATGGGATTTGTAGTTTCACCACAGCTGGAAGGCCAAGGTTGCCTACCCCTGAAGTACAGTATACTGTTGGCAAACTTTTACCTGTCAGGGAAGTTGTAATACTCAATCCCTACCAATCCTTCCTGACAACTACACCTAAGCTAAGCAATACAGCTTGGTCTAGGATCCACCCCAGTCCATGACATTAAAAGATAATGCATGCCAATAATTTAACCCTTCAGGCATGCTCAAGCTTAGACTAAGCCAAGTACTAGGAGTAGAACCCCCGATTTCCCTAGAGTAGTAGTCTCCAAACTGGCCCATGGGCTGGATGTGGTCCCTTACTTGCCTTTATCCGGCCCTTAGGGCACCACTATACATCCCACTGACAATGAGGCATTTTCTACACACCCAGTAGTCACAATCCAGCCCTCCTAAAGTCTGAAGGAAAGTAAACTGGCCCTTTGCCTGGAAATTTTGGGGCCCCAGCCTTATAGTGCTCACCATCCCTAACCCAGCCTGCTGTTGAGGTTAGATTTGAGAAGGCCAATATGAAGAGCCACCTGTATATATTTTTAACACATAACCTTTTTTTTAAATATATAAAGCATTTACATGTAAAGCACTATATTATGTGATTCCATCCCCCAAGTCTAATGACTGGTTACAGATCAACATTCAAAATATAAATTAATTAGGAGACTTGCGCAAAATGCTTTCCTGTTTTTTTTATTGCTGTTAATTCAAGGAAATAAGTTTGCATAAAATTCAAAATCTGTTCTAGAAATATAAGTAACCTTTCCAGTACATAACAATTGAAATATCAAAGAATATGGTAAACATACAAATAAAGAGAAGGTAACACCTCACTCTTGAAGTATTGTAGAATCCTCCTATCTCCTTTTTGCTGCTTTAATCCTTGCTGCTTAATCTAACCGAAGAGGAAACTTGCACTACACCTTCACTGTGTTCAATCATATCCAAAATACCTAGATCAAATAAAATATTTATAAGATTTTCTTCTTCCTCTTAAATTAAAGCTTTTTTTGTGAACTTTTCTTATGTCAACTATACATTTTGCCATCCTCAAACATCATATGTTGATGCAGTATAGCTGGGAAGGACAAAATAGTTTAAATCAAGATATCATCTATATATATATTTTTTTTTTTTTTCAAGTTTTGAAATTCATGAACCAACTTTTTGCAATAAGATTTTATAGTTTTAAAAAAATTCTCTATGGTCTTAGTCACCATATTTCCATTTTAAATGTTTTCAATAAGCCTACATTTACCTGTTCTGAAAGAATATAATTAGGACCTAAAAAAAAAAAAAAAAAAAAAAAAAAAAACACCCCACAACTTCTCCAGCGGATGGAAGTTAGAGGAATGCACAAAAGGAAAATAAAAAAACAGTAATATAATGCTGGTAAATGGCTGCTGTTTGACACAGAATACACACCTATCTCCCAGATAACCTCAGTGCACAAAAGGTATGTCAAGCATTACCTGGAATCAAGAAATTGTAGTGCATATATTGGCTTTTTAAAAAATATATATATAAACTGTAAAACAGCAGCAAATGTCTTATGACATGACACTGACTCTAAGGGCAAGGACAGAATAGTGTCTTTGCACACTGAATTTATTCAGTGAAGACCACAATATGTTTCCTCACATTAAAGAAAAACCAGTACTGTGAGAAACATGAAGGCTGCCATTACTGACCTCACCTTTTGAAATTTCTAGTAACCTGGTCTTCGTGCTAATTCAATGGCTTCATAACCTTTCATCACAGACTTTTGACTGTACTCCAACTTTCATTTCTGCATGATAGTTCTGGGACATTTAAAAGACATGGAAACCAGAAACAGCCAGGCAACTGGCATTTTAGGAAGGCAGCTCCTATTTTTTGATCACTACAGGTTTCCTTTAATCTGATCATTGCTTCAGCAATTAAAAAATGGGCATACATGGGAATAACACCATACTCCATCATAAAAGTGTGTGTTCACGAAGATGTGGCATTTAGCTTTTGCTGTAAATAGCACTTGTATGATAGGGCAGGGTACTTTCTCCCACATACTGATAGAGCAATTTTCAGACTAACATGGACCATGCATGTTGCAGTTTTCAGTTTAGACAACTGACATATAAAAATACCACCTTAAAATCACCCTTAAAGAACATAAAAATAATCATCTTCACATTATGAGATATGGTCAGTGGTAGATTTGATAAACAGAGCAATTAAATAGTTAAATCTGCTACTCTTGCCAATTAACAAGAATAGTCTTCAAAATAAATGACTGAAACTTCTCGTACTTAAATACTGTAATTCGTCTTAAGTGTTAAATAAATTAGGCCTGGATATGCCTTGCAGAGGCACCACTGTGTTCTGCCCCAAGGATAACCCACAGCCTGACTGCATAGACAGAACAGTTCTGTCTAAATATAATAGCAGTCAGATAAGTTTAAAGAAAACCTATACATAGGTTATTTTGTTTTCTAGAAAATAAAAATACTTATCAATCAAACTTCAAACTGTTGCAGTTAACATAACAGCAGATGCAAAGGGGGGTCTATGCATCATCAATAAGATAACTTGTTATGAGAGGTCTTCCAAGTCGTCATCTGAAACAAAATATTCAGATACTTCTCTAGCTTTTGACTTGGAGGTGTTAGCTCTTATGTTTTATAGGCATGGTTTTACCCAATAAATAAAACTCAGAAGGGTGAAGAAAAAGTATCTTCAATACAATTGCAAAATCAAACTTCTGTCTTCCTGTTAAACACCAAACCTCTGCTGTGACTTGAATCTACAGCTGAGAGCTTTACACAATCAGACACTGATAGACAGAAGATGCATCACAGATTCAAAGATAAGTCACAGAAATGAACAAAGGTACAGGTCATTGAAATGTCAGGAACATTTACATCTTTTGCAAAACATTAGGTTTCCTCTTCATTTCGGTTTCCAGCACACTGTACATCCAACCATCCTAGGCACGTTATTGAGCCACTGTTCTTCATGTAGGGCTTTGGCCTATTTAAACAGGCATGCTATGTACACTTCTTCAGTTCGAGGTACACAATTCATGGCACAATAATGGGCGTCTCATCATCTTGAAGTTGTAAACATTCTAGCTCCTAAACCCATCATGAAAAGGAAAGTGAATTTTCCATATGGTAACGTTACAAGTAGATTCAACGTACATGTAATAATTTTTTGTGGACTGGTGTCAGTCAGCAGAATCCAAAGAATCATGAGAGGGATTAAGGAGAGGTGCATACCTCAGCCTGAAAGTGCCTAAAACAGGAAAGAGAACTTCTGAGTCAATGTTTACAAACTAGAAAAGTTCAACAAAATATTTATGGGGGTAAAGAAGCACAAAATCAAAAAGGCACTTTTTCAGTGGGTGATTGAGCATCACAGTTGCTATAGTAATACATAGTGGAGACCCATTAAACAGCTTTAAACTTAATAAAATTGCTTACTTCTCATGGGGGGTGGGGGGTGGAGGGGGGGTGCAGGGGCAGTTTTTTTACATCCCCAAATATTCTCTTAATTTCTTCTTATTTTCTTGGCTACACAAGTTACACATTATAAAGTTTCAATACAACAGACAGACATGGAGTTACAGAGGCACAGGAGTTTTAAATTATTAGACACACAAAATACAAAACAATGACAGAGGGACTTTACTAGCTTTGTTTTCGTTCTTTAGCCAATGGTCAGAATGATTCGTTAGAATGGTCTACACCATTGCAGCCAGCAAAGTGGGAAAACAGGACACACACGCGTGCGCGCGCACACACACACCCAAATACCAATCATGTTGGAACAGAAGAAACAAGAAAATTTAGAAACAAGTCCTCTGGGAAGTATCACGATTACCTTGCTGATTGGCCTCCATAGGTGGTTGCTTACAGTCCTGTGCATAATGACCAGCTACCCCACAGTTGAAGCATGAGATATTGCCATTTTTCTTAGCCACTGATCCATTAGCGTTGCCTACTACATTGGTTGCTGGGTAAATTGGGTACAACCTAGCAAACCCTGCCATCTGCTGCATTCCATAATTGGCCTGGCCACCAAGCACAGGTTCATGCATTAGTCCATTGGTATAGGGAGGCTGATGCAGGAAGACAGGATAGTGTGTTCCATTGCTCTGGTGTGCTTGGTTGAGGTAGGTGCTATTGCAGATTGATGGCATAGGAAAGGGAAACGGAACTCGAGTGAACATCTGTCCAGGGACTGGATTAGGATAATAGTAATTTCCCATCGGTACTCCACAACCGCATCTACGTCCACAAGAGCCACATGTCCCAGTGCTCATTTGCTGTGGTGATAAAAGCGTCCCATTTGTGCTAGTATTACCAACTGCAGCACTAATAAAAGAAGTGCTATCACTCTGTGCAGTACTGTGTGTCAATGCAGGGCTTGGACTGGGTGCAGGACCAGGGCTATGGGTAGGAACAGTGAGAGGAACGGCAGATTGCACCTGACCTATACAATTATTAGCTGGCTGAGCAGCAGGGGCAGCAGCATTCAGCACATTGGTGTTAGGTGTAGGTAACACTCCACTTGGAAGTGATGGTCCAGGAAGTTGGTACGGGATTGTTGAAGGTGCTGGGGTCAAGTTAGTGCCTGAAAGAACCAACTTCACATTGGCAGCCGGAGATGCAATCCCCAAATTTCCATCCAGATGAGGCACTACCTGATTAAGACTTGCTACTTGTGAAATAGTTTTACTGAGGGGTTCTGAAGCAGTCACAGGAGAAGCTGTAAAGCCTCCATGGTTGTGAATTGAAATAAATCCAGCATTGGCAGTTCCCAAACCCATATTAGTCTGTGTTGATCCATTAACCGTACAGGCCTCCACTGACCCCTGAGTAGGTATTTTTAGCCTTTGAACTGGCATTTGCAAAGCGGGGCTACTAGGCGAGCAGTTCCTTGGAAGAAAAGTGGAAGGGACAGGCATTGGGGGCGTCAGTATATCAATGCACTTCCCTGGTTCCCCTATGGCAGAGGCTACAGTGGCAACACCAATTCCAAGGGAACTCTGGTGAATCAGCTCCCTCACAGGGGGCATAGAAACTGGGCTAACTATCATACCCAGAGTTTTTCCTTCTGTCGGAAGTGGATGCCCAGGTTCCATCTTCTCTAGGTTAGTTGGCATCATGCAGTGCAATGTAGGTAAAAGAGTTTGAAACTGTGTAAAGGTGCGACTATTCAAGGAATCAATACTTTCATTACTAGTAAGGTGGTCAGATAACTTGGCTGATGATGTATTTACTGAAGCAAATGTTGGGAATCCTGCGACATGTTTGCCAGAATCCTCTGAATTGCTGTCTGTATCTGTTAAAAGAAAAATATAAAACAGAAATTAAACTGGGAAAAATTGAGAATAGGATGTTAAACTAAAGAAGTCTGCAGTTATATCTTATTTTATAAGTAATGATACTATGAGAATTAACAAACAAATGGAAAACCAAGTAAATTTATTTTTAACTGTGATCTGAAAAGTAAACCTCAGCTGATCTTAAAGTAAAGTGGAGTGCTGGCACCTCTAATTATCATGTGCTTATTTTCAATTAATTTGGGTCTGTGACATGTTTACATTTAAGCTGGGTTCACACTAGTGCGAATTGGATGCGGGTTTCTCCGCATCCATTTCGAACAGGAGATTGTGACCGGCTCAAGCAAGCACAAGGGTTCTGTGCGTCTTTGGCTCTGTTTCAGGTCTGAATTCAGGCAATAAGTCGGGCTTGATTCGTCCCTGAAAACGGAGAACAGGGATGCATCGGACCCCTGCCGTCAGCCGCATCTGTTTCAAGTGTGAACCCAGCCTCAAAAAGTAATATGGGTTCAGAATTTCTAAACCATTACTATGTCGTGGGTGAACGATTACCTTTTGGTACGGTGGATGGAACAAACAATCCACAATGGCAGTGTATAAACCTGAAGTAGTTTGAGTGAGGCAACTCGCTGTACATTAAAAACATGATATTCCAAAATAACTTGTCAGCATCCTGTGCATGCTTAGGTACGGCCAGCAGCATTGCCTAACCAGCAAGAGGCTGCAGCTGGCTACACCTTAAAGTGGTTCTAAAGGCTCTTTTTTAAATAAAAAACATGTTATACCTTCCTGCTCTGTGCAAAAATATTGGAGTGGTCTCTCACCTCCTCTTCTGGAGCCCCTCCTAAAGGAGTGCACACTCAGCATGCTGTGTGCTAAGGGGGCACCTGTGCGGGCAGGCTCCCAAGCCGGGCTGTGTTCATCAATAGCCATGTTCCCCAGGGCAGGGCCACAGACAGGCACAGCACTGGATCGAGAAAAGACCCAGGTAAGTAAGTGTAAGCGCGTGCGTGTGTGTGTTGGGAGGGGGTGGGAGGCATAGGAACAAGTAGTTGGACATTTGTTACCTTAAAGCTGACAGTTCCACCCAAAAGTGGAACTTCTGCTTAATTGGTTCCTCCCTGTCACATTTGGCACCTTTCAGGGGGAGCGGAGACCTGTTTTTGACCAGTCCCCTTCCCCACTTCCAGGAGACCGGGCCAATCAGAAAGCACAGCGAGCTCCGCATGTGTAGAAGGGAACTGGGCGTGAAGCCAAAAGGCTTCAGCCCGGTTCCCTTACCTGGAAGGGCGACGGCTACACCAGTTGATCCGAACATCCAATAACAGGTAAGTGTCCATATAGTAAAAGTCAGCAGCTACAGTAATTGTAGCTGCTGACTTAATCCCCCCCCCCCCAAAGGTGGAACTCCACTTTAAGGCAGGGGATGCATTAAAGTAGAAAAACAGTTTTTGACTTTAGAACCACTTCAAGATGCTTTTATGGAGAAAGTGTTACCTTGAAGTCATAAGACACACAAAAAAAAAAAATCAAACCTGTGTCCCCTAATGACTGTTTTAGGAAGGAGTGCTACAGAAGCAATGGCTAGTTTAGCAACAACCATGACTTCCCAGTCACTTAGACTTGACAGATAATTGTGTAGTCCATTTGAAAATATATATTTTTTAAATGCTTTATTTTTTTAGCTTAAAAAATTAGGGTTGTCAGTTCAAAGCCCAGCCACAGCACTACCTGTCTGGAATTTGCATGATCTACCTGTGCCTGTGTGGGTTTCCTCCCACATTCCAAAGACATGCTGGTAAGTTATCTAGCTCCTGTCTAAATTGGCTCTAGTATGTGTATGTGTATGTATGAATGGGAGTTAGGGACTTCAGATTCTATGCTCCTGGGGGGGCAGGGACTGATGTGAATGTAAAATATATATGTAAAGCACTGCAAAAATAGTTTGGCATTATATAAATATCTATAATAAATAATAATTTAAATTTGTTTAAAAGTGCAGATTTAAAGAGGTAGGAAAGAGGAGAAGGAAAAAGGATACAAAGAAAATAAATTAACATTCCAAAAGGAAGCCATTAAGGGAAGAAAGAACTCAACCTATCGAATTAACGGACTTCATTACCTAAATACAGGCATGAAACCACTGAGTGCTGAATACAGTCAAGGTCTAATTTGAAGGATGATACAGAAGACGAATTTGGCAATAAAGATACAATAAAGCCCATGTTTACAGTGGCTGTCTGTACCATTCATCAAAGTAATATAAAAAAAAAAAAAAAAAAAAAAAAATTCATTCTGCAAGCTTCAGTTTGCTTAATACTGGGTGCCTATAGGCAATTTGTTAGTTCAATCATGCTACTAAATTCATCAGTAATCACTAGCCATAGGTGAACGTAAAGAAACTGGACACACAAATTTAGAGCATTATGTGATCATTAGTGGTTAATTGTTCCTACATGCTACACTTCACTATTTCTTATGTATAACGATCAATCACTAACAGATTATTAGTAGCAAGATTGTACCAACAAAACTGCCTGTGTTACTATCTTTAATGCTGTAACAATAGGTTAACCAAAAATATATACAAAAATGCTGTTTTTCAATATTGACCCCCAAGTCTGCAATATAAGCGCTAAGCCCAACTGTACTCCAGTATTACACCAAATCCATTTATACAAGCTGCCCCTTTTGGTGCCAACCTCTGTCTTTCTCTTCTTCACTTTCAAAGCTCTCCCTCCTGTTATGGCGGGGACTAGGTGGGGAACTGTAACTCTCAGAAGAGGTCTCTCCACACGTTTCATGCCCTGACCCAACTTCCAGTGTTGGATCTAAAAACAAGAGACAGAGAAATGTTCTTTCAAATATTTTGGCCCATAGAAATAAATTGATTGACAGTTGACTAAATCAAAATAATTACAAAGAACAAAAAAGCCATCATTTGAAGTTGGATTTGAATTTGTATTCTTTAAAGTTGAATTACCGATCACTAAAATTACGTGAAAATTTGAATAAAACTTTATTGGATAAAAAAAAAATTATGTGAAAAAGCCTAACTATAGTTATTGACAAAGGGTAACTTCTATTCTGCATCTGTCAAGAGCAGATTGGTGGTGGCATGAGGAGATGAGAGCAGTGTATGGATGGCATCCATCTACAGGTCCCAGCTATTGTGCCTGAAAAAAGTGGCTGAGGTACATTGCAGTACCTAATAGAATTTGAAGACTGCCATTTCTTTAATGGTCGTTTCACACTGCTGAGCTGCAGCGTGGGTGTCCCAGTGGTTTTCCTTTAGACTATTAGGTCCCACAATTTGGTGTGTTTTCTAAATGCACACCAAAAGTCCTGCATGCTGCATCTTAGGTGCGCATTCAAAAAAACGTGTCAAAAGTGCAAGACATAATGCAACGTCTATGGATAACCACAGGTTAATCAAATGCAACTTGCCGGTATACCTGCGCTGCAGCCAAACCACAGCACAGCAGTGTGAAACCGCTCTTAATGTTAATTTACCTTAAGGCGGTTGTAAACTCTCTAAAAAAAAAAAAAAAAAACATCCGGCAATGTTATGTGCTGGTTTGCATTATGTAAAAACTTACCTTAAAACAAAGCCCTCCAGTGATGCGCTTCCATCTATACACGATCTTCCTTCTGGGTTCACAGGCCCTAATCCTTTGAAGGGACAATCCGCGATGACGTCACTCCCATGTATGCATGCTGGAGTTGCTGGTAATGGCACAGGGCTCTGAAAGAATGGCATCGGTATGCCGTTCCTTCAGAACGCATGCACCGGTAAATGTCTCCTAAATGGAGATATTTACTGTACCTATAGTTAAGCCTTACTATAGGTTTACCCAATAGGTAGAAAAGAACCAATGATGTTTACTCTTACTCCCACTTTAACAAATTAAAAAGTAAATGAAGAGAAATTCAAATCAAAAATCACCTTTTGCCTTGAAAACAGCACCAATTGTTCTAGTTACACTTGCGCACAGTGTTTGAAGGAACTTGGCAGGTAGGTTGTTCCAAACATCTTGGAGAACTAACTACAGATCTTCTGTAGACGTAGGCTGCATCAAATCCTGTCTCTTGATGTAATCCCAGACAGACTCAATGCTCAGCTCAAGGCTCTGTGGGGGTCAAACCATCACTTATAGGACTCCTTGCTGCAGAATCAATTTGGGGCCAATCACACGCCTCCCTGATGGTATGCCACGATGGATACATATCTGCCTGTATTTTTTTTTTTTTTTAGCATTGAGGACACCATTGATCCTGACAAAATCTCCACTTCCATTTGCAGAAATGCAGCCCCAAACTTGCAAGGAACCTCCACCATGCTTCACTGTTGCCTGAAGACATTTAATTATTGTACTGCTCCCCAGCCCTTCAGCTAACAAATTGCCTCCTGCTACAGCCAAATTTTGACTGTCCACAGCACCTGCTGTCATTTTATGTACCTCAGTCCCTATGTTTTCATGCAAAGTTAAGTCGCTTAGCCTTGTTTGCACATCTGAGGTATGGCTTTTTCCTTCCAGGAAGATTACTTCTGGCCAGACTTCTCCAGATATATGGGTGTACCTGGGTCAATGGCTTCAGTCAGTTCAGTGGTGGTGGGAAGCAAGCATGATGAGTCTTTCACCTACTGCATTAAAGTGGATGTAAATCCTCACATATACCCAGTGAAGTGAACACCCTCAGATGATACACAGGGATGAATCAAATCCTCCTATATAAGTTTACATGTATATCTGCTGTCTTCATATTTATATACTGTTTAAAAAAGGTGTTAGGAGATTTTCTCTTCCTGGTTAGCACTGCAGTGAAGTCTGGGCATACAGCGAAGACAGCTGATTGGAGGAAAGGCACCCCCCCCCCCCCCCCCCTCATAGGTAGAGACGTTCAGCTCTGTTCGTTGAATCGTTCAGCTCAGTGCTAATCTATTTATAGCATCCTCCCCAACACAAAACTCAGGCTGCCTTTATCAGATGCGCTGTAGAACTTGTCAGGAGTGATCAGGCTGATAACAGAAGAATGGAGAAGGAGACAGCTATGGGACATAGTGCTTTGAAGAGAGATAACAAAACACTGCAGATATATGTGCCAAGCTCAAATTTCATGAATCAGGTTTACATCCACTTTAAGTTTCCTTGACCGGCCACTGTCTACGGTCCTCAGCATTGCCCGATCAATAGTGGTGTTCTCAATACTGAGAAATACAGATACTTATCCATCCTGCCATACCATCAGGGCAGTGTGTGTGAGTGGCCCAAAATGTATTCTGCAGAAGGACAACAATCCCAAACATACAGCAAATGTCATTAAGAACCATCTTCAGTGTGAAGAATAACAGAGTCCTGGATGTGATGCTTTGGCCCCTACAGAGCCCTGATCTCAACATTATTGAGCCTGTCTGGGATTATATGAAGAGACTGAATGATTTGAGCCAGCCTACATCCAAAGATCTGTGATTAGTTCCAAGAGGTTTGGAACAAACTACCTGCAGAGTTCCTTCAAAAAATGTGTGCAGGTTTACTTAGAAGAATTGATGCTGATTTGAAGCCAAAAAGGTAGTCATACCAAATATTAGATTTTTCTTCTGGTCGCTCACTTTCCATTTAGTAAATTGATAAAAACAAACAATTAAAAATATAGATTTTTGGAAGCATTCTTACTTTACAGCATTTCTTCACACCTGCCTAAAACTTGCGTATACGTTTTTGAGATATACATCTCTATCCCTATAATATATATTCTATATACTCAATTACATATTTTGATATCTTATCTCTATTTTATATGCCCATTTGTTTATTTTTTAATTTATCATTTGTTGTACCATAATGGTGTATACATATATTTTAAATTATCTGCCATATATAGTACCTGGAAGTGTAAAGACATTGGTGGTGTTAGCTTATTATATTCCTGACAGTTTGCTGGCATCCATAAATCTTTGTATTTTATACCTTTTTGTTAACAGTATTGGATTCTGGAGGATTAAGCGACCAGCATTGTTTGTATTGGATTCCTTGCTGGCTTCTTACTTCCAGGTAAAAAAGCAGTCAGTTATTGGCTGCTACGATAATGTTTTTGCCTCCACAAGTTAAGAGCGTCTTTACCTACCTTTGTTAAAGCCTGGAAGGATGCAACACATCAAGTGGGCGGGACGGTATTAGGATCTGCTTGCTGGTTTACAATAGCAGTACTGAGGCTGCTTTTATGATATGCCTGTGTGCATTGTGTACATGCGAGTGGATTACTTTCTAAGCAATTTTTTTTACAACATGGTACACTTATGAAGCTTTCCATGTGCTTCTATATGAACATATGAGCCCTGTGTGGACAATAAGAGCTTTGCAGTTGATCTCTTAAAGCAATAGGAGACCTAGTCATTTACCAGCGAGGTCCACCACTGGAGGTGAGGCCACATATTTTAATGCTCACTTGTGTGACAAGTGAAGATTTCACAGGATTGCTGATCTACCATTATATTTGTGTTCACTGCATGGAAGTTTTGCTGTGATTCACATAAAGAGTGTGGGGCTTTTTTAGGACTCTTTGCATTAAGCAAGTTTTTCTTCTCTCTACACTGATTTATAGGTTTATTCACTGTATTTACCTAGTAAGGACTGTTTGTTTTGGCACGGATGTGATTACACATTGAATGTGTTTGCGCATTGATTACTATTGCATGTTTATTATAGTAATTGGAGTGCTTCACTGCCTTTCATTGCTCATTCTATTTTCTGTGTTGTGACTGTACATTTTAGTGGGAGCTGCGCAACTTTTTTTTGTGGATTTTCTTCTTACTGGTATTGGGATATTTATTTTCTTAAGGATTATAAACTGCTAATCTACTGCCCAACGTGCCACCATGCTCAGCCTGCTGCTAACACTACTGTATCTGTAGATACAGCTGGGAGTTCTCTTGTAAATATGGCCGAATATGTGCTAAAAGGCTGGAGAGATCACTGGATAAAGCAATCTACTTAATAAACTGACTTTGCGGTTTCTCAATTTGGTGAAAAAGCAGTACCAAGAGTATATGCACAGAACTTGTGTCCCTCAACGAACTACAAGAAAATAGGATTTTTGTACTTACCGTAAAATCCATTTCTCTGTAATTCACCGACCGACACAGCTCCTCTCTTAGCCATTGGGTTGTTATGCCCACCACTAGGAGAATACTAGGCATTAGTTGTTACATAACACTCAGAACTCTTTAGTTCCACCCAGGGGATGGTCCCTTGGGCAACAACCCTACAGCCTGCCATGTAGTCATTAGTACGTCAACAAGCAGTATAACGTAAAGAGAAAAAGGAGGGGCGGGTGCTGTGTCGGTTGGTGAATTACAGAGAAAAGGATTTTATGGTGACTACAAAAAATCCTATTTTCTCTTATAGTCAACGACCGATACAGCTCCTCTCTTAGCCATTGGGACGTCCCCAAGCAGTGCCGAACGAGGGGTGGGAAAACAGCATAGAAACTTCATCCACCATAGCAAGTGGGAACTAGTGAAACTTTACCCACAAAAAAACAAAACAATATTGCCTGGAGAAAACCACCACAAAACCAGGGTACCCTGAACAGGAGTGACTACCCACAACCACACCAAACTGCGGAACGTAATGCAACAGTGCCTTAACTTAACGGTTCTGCATTTTTAATCGAAAAAAATCAGGAAAAATAAAATATACCGCATATTCAATTGCAACTATACGGCCGCCTGCAAAACTTTGCAGCCAAAACAGGCATCAGCCGATGCACTAATGTCTACCTTGCAGAACTTGCTAAACATGTGGACAGATGACCAGGCCACTGCTTTACACACCTGAGCGACAGACGCTTGTTGTCGGAAGGTCCAAGACGTTCTGATTGCCCTTGTAGAGTGGGCCCTGACCAGAAAGGGAGGTACCTGCCCCTTCAAGGCATAGGCTTGTACTACAATCTGTCTGATACACCTGGAAATGGTGGCAGACGAGACCGCCATGCCTTTCTTTGGACCAGCCACCGAAACAAACAGCGAGTCTGACTTCTGAAAGGGAGCAGTAGCAGACAAATACACCTTTAGAGCCCGAACCACGCCCAGAGCGTGAAGGGCCACTTCCTTAGGGTGCTTTGGCTTAGGATCCAAAGATGGTAATACAATGAATGTCCTCACTGATATGAAAAGCAGAGACCTCCTTCGGTAGAAAAGACTGTTGCGGACGCAACACCACCTTATCCTTGTGGATAACCAGATAAGGCGACTTGCAGGACAAAGCAACCAGTTCCAAAACCCTCCTGGCCGATGTGATGGCCACCAGAAAGACAACTTTCTGGGAAAGTCAACAGGGGAATCTCCCTGATATTTTCAAACGGCGGTTTTTGAAGCGCCGATAACACCAGGCTCAGATCCCACAAGGGTAACAGTGGATGCACCGGAGGGACTACATGTCGCACCCCCTGAACAAAGGTACTCACTAATGAGTGAGACGCCAGGGGTCACTGAAAAAAAGACAGCCAACGCTGATATTTGCCCCTTAATGGCGCTTAACGCCAATTTCTGGTCTACTCCTCGCTGAAGAAACAGCAGGATCCTGGATATAGAAAAGGAGTGCGGATGCCAGGCTGTCTCCTCACACATGGAGATGCAAGCCTTCCAGGTACGATGATCTATCTTCTGAGAAAAAGATTTCTGCGGCCTCAACATAGTTGGGATCACCGAGTCTGACAGACCCCAATCCTCAACACCTGGCTCTCAATAGCCATGCCGTTAAAGCCAGTGATGGTAAAGCAGGGTGGAGAGTTTGACCTTGAGGCAGAAGGTCCTCTCATAACAGCAGTTGCCATGGGGTGTCCGCCACCAGGTGCACTAAGTCTGCGTACCAAGGACATTGAGGCCAATCTGGGGCAATCAGAATTACTGGGATCCCCTCGAATTCCACTCTGCGAAGCAGATGTGGTAACAGTTTCAGTGGAGGAAAGGCGTAGATCAGCTGGTACTGATCCCACGGAGCTACCAGCGCGTCTGACGCATCTGCCCACAGATCTCTTGTCCTGGACACAAATCTTGGCACCTTCTGATTGAGACGGGAGGCCAGAAGATCCAAGTCTGGGGTGCCTCACCTCATGCACAGTAGCCCGAATACCTCCGGATGGAACGCCCATTCTCCTGGGTCCAGCATCTGGCAACTCAGATAGTCCGCCTGCCAGTTCTCCACTCCCAGGATGTAAATGGCTGACAGGGCCGGTACGTGTCGCTCTGCCCACCAAAGTATGTGTGGCGCAGGAACTTCTTGTTCCCCCTTGGTGATTGACGTATGCCACGGCCATGGCGTTGTCTAACTGGATCCTGATCGTACTCCCCTGAAGTCTCATTGACTATGTGGAGGCACAGCCTGATTGCTCTTAGTTTGAGCACATTGATCGGAAATTTGGATTCTTCTGCCGACCAGAGGCCCTGAGCCGACAACCCCCATCACTCCACCCCAGCCGAATAGGCTGGCGTCCATTGTGATCACTGTCCACTTCAGGAGGTAGGAACGACTTCCTGGACTGAATCACCGGGGACCTCAGCCACCAGATCAGTGAATCTGACTGGCTCACCTGGATCTGTCGATCGAGGGACAACTGAGATTTGTCCCATTTTGTCAAAAGCTCCTTCTGCAGGACTCGTGTAGAACTGGGCATATGGTACTGCCTCGAAGAAGGCTACCATGAGTCCCAGGACTCACATGCAGAAGCAGAGCGAAGACCACATGCGGTTCCTCAGCAGTTTTACCACGGATCTGAGAGTCTGCAGTTTGTCTGAAGGGAGAAAAAAACTCTCGCTTCGCTGGAGTCCAGCAGCAAGCCCAAGTACTCCAGATGCTGGGTCGGTACAATGACCGACTTAATTAGGTTCAACAGCCACCCAAACTCTTGCAGGGTCTGCATGGTGATCGCCACATCCTCCTCTAATTTTAAGGCGGATGATGCCCTCAGGAGGAGATCATCTAGGTATCTCATGATCGCGATCCCACGTTGCCGCTGCAACGCCAAAACTGAAGCCAATACCTTGGTAAAGACTCGGGGGGGCTAATGCCAGACCAAAAGGAAGAGCCACAAACTGGTAGTGGGCTTCCCCGACTGCAAAGCGCAGAAACTTTTGATGCCGAAGACATATGGGTATGTGCAGGTACGCATCCTGGATGTCTAAGGACGCCAGGGAGTCCCCTTGATGGAGTGCAGCGACTACTGAGCGAACTAACTGATTCTGAACCTCTGCACTTTCCCAAAGTGATTGAGGACTTTTAGGTCCAAGATTGGACGTACCCCTACAAACAGATTTGAGTAGAACCCTGGAAGCGTTCCGATTCCGGAACCGGTACAACCACCCCGTGACTCAGCAGGTCCCTTACTGCCCCCAAGAGGGTCTCCCGGTGAGCCGGGGATATGGGTATGCTGGAAGGGAAGAATCTGTTTGGCGGCCAAGAGAGACACTATCTTGTAGCCAGAGGAAATCAGATCGCAGACCCATTGGTCGGATAACCGGGAAGACCACCGGGCTGCAAACTCCCGAAGGCGGTGGGGGCAAACCTTCATGCGGTAGCACTTTTGTTCGCAGGCTTGTGGCTCCAGGGACGTTTTTGACCGTCCGTGGGCGTCCTGTCCAGCTGGGGACATTTTGTCGAAGCACCAGGCGGACGAAAAAGCCGCTTGTGAGCGGAAAAAGAGGGCCCTTGCCTGCGGCGTGGCTCCTTAGCCTTCCTGGCCTGTGGGAGTAGAGTACTCTTACCACCAGTGGCATTTTTAATAATGTCATCCAATGAGGCTCCAAAGAGCCAGTCGCAAAGGAAAGGAAGATCCGTCAGGGCTTTTTCTTGGATGCCTGGTCAGCAGACCAGCATTTTAGCCAAATCAGGCGCCTCAGCACCACAGCTGACACTGAAGCCCTGGATAACAGAGGGAGCGTATCCAGGGCCGCATCACAGACGTACTTAAGGCCTTGCACTAATTGGTCTGCTAGTTCCACGCAGACAGGGGAGGCCCGCCAGGCTGCAAACTCCAGAAGGTGACCCCCCCACCCGAGACATGGGTGGGGGCAAACCTTCATGTGGTAGCACTTTTGTTCACAGGCTTGCGGTTCCAGGGAAGCTTTTGTCCTTCCGTGATTGTCCTGGGACGTTTAACCGAAGCTCTGGACGGACGAAAAAGCCGTTTGTGAGCGGGAAAAAAAGGGGGCCCTTGCCTGCGGCGTGGCTCCTTAGCCTTCCTGGTCTGTGGGAGAAGGGTACTCTTCCCACCAGTGGCATTTTTAATAATGTCATCCAAAGAGCCGGTCGCCAAGGAAGGGAAGATCTGTCAGGGCTTTTTTGGATGCCTGGTCCGCAGACCAGCATTTTAACCAAATCAGGCACCTCAGCACCACTGCTGACACTGAAGCCCTGGATAACAGAGGGAGAGTATCCAGGGCTGCGTCACAAACGTACTTAAGGCCTTGCACTAGTTGGTCTGGAAGCCTGTTGCTCTCCCAATTCACGGTGCAACAGTTTTGCCCACTCAGTGTCTGCGACACAAGTGCAGATGCCAGTACTGGTCGCATGCCTGACCCCACAACCTTAAACAAGGAACGAGCCACTGCCACGGCCTCCCTGTCCGTGGGGTCCTAAAATGCAGAAGTCCCCTCTACCAGGATCATAGTTACTTTACAGAGGAGTCGACCATTTCTTGAGAAGGCTTTCCTTAAAGGGGTAACGACATGGATTTGGGGACTGAAAAAGTCAGTTGCGGGTGAACTTGTCAAAATAAGTCAGATAAGGGAACACCTAAGGTGAACGTGCTGGCTTGCGGGACCCAAAGGGGACCGCTACATCAGCGGAGGGATCTGCTGGCTCCTGAATCTTCAGGGTATCATGCACAGCTGTGACAAGTGCTCCAACAAGCGCTTTGTCGCGCACGGACCCGGATGGGGACTCATCCTCACTGTCCTTGTCAGCGTCATCTGACAAGACAGAGCAGGGGTCACCAGCTTAAGCAGGACCCGTCAGAGCTCTCCCCCTTTTTCCCCATGTGCCGCCTCCATCTTGGCAACGAATGAATTGAGAACGGCCGCCAGGGTGTCCATGGGCACTGCGCAGTCCGCAGGCGAACCGGTTGCAATTGCCTGGATTTCGGGGGAAGAAACACCAGTTTCTGAAGCCATGCTGACCCTACCCTGTCTGCCACCCAAAGGGGACTTAGGACACTGACAGTCCCACCCTCCTTACTGCCGCTGGCTGAGGGGCTCTTTCTCGCCGGACTCACCACCCTGAGGAGTTCTGCGCTATCCAGCAAGTAGTGCCTGTAGTCCATGTTGGCTCCCAGGTGCAGAGGAAACAGTGCTGTGTCGGTGGAAGCAGCTGCAAATGGCGCTAAAACCGCTCTGAAGTGTGCTCAGGCTTCAAGAAAATGGCCACCTAGCATCCAGCACAAGGACATAAAGCACAGGGAAAATGGCTGTGAGCACATGCTGCCGCTAGAGAACACAAAAAAAAAAAAAAAGTGTTCAGGCTTCAAGAAAATGGCCGGCGATGTCCTGTATAGGAACAATAACTAGGAAAATGGCCGCTGAAGCCCAGAAGAGCATGCTGCCTTTGCCCACACCTAAAATGGCCGCCGAAAGCAGCTCCATGAGGTACAGGGAGAAAACAATGGCGGTGAGCACAGTGCTGCGCAGGACACCAGCATGGCCTCACAGACACCTTCCAGGGGCATGAAAAACAGGACCCAGGACACAGCTAGCCAGGGCAACCCCCCCAGGTGGGAGCCCCTCCAGAGAGCCCCTGCATAGACACACACACACACACACACACACACACAACGCTCAGCAGCATCCCCCCAGGGAGGGGGAAAGGAACAGGAAGAGACGCGTGGGAGGTGAGGGACCCTCGAATCGACCTCCCAGGGAATGCCCAGCTGCTCAGCCCCACCGAGGCAGGGAGAGCTGTACTTACCAGTCCTGAAGAGCTGGGAGACATTCCATCAAAGACCCACTCACTGATCAGTACAGGGTGGCTGCTGGCCCGGCATACTGTGACGCAGACATCAGTAGCCCGGTCATATGTATGCCCCGGAGCATAAAAGCTCAACAACCACCTCTGGAGCTGAGGTTTCGCCGTGGCCTGCCTAGCGCGTAGCTGCGGCCCGCAGACGCTCGATGGCCGGACTGGGGAGACTACAAGGATAAGAATAGCCAGCCTGTCACCCAGCCAGCTGTTCACAGCAGATCACGGGATCTTGCGCAAAAAGTCATGCTTCTGCAGAGAAAAACAAACAAACAAAACAAAAACAAAACAAAACAAAACAAAACAAAAAAACACAAACCGATGGGCCCGCAGGGTTCCTAGGTCCTTCTCCTTCACTAGGCAAAATAAAAGGGGTGACTGCATGGCAGGCTGGAGGGTTGTTGCCCAAGGGACCGTCCCCTGGGTGGAACTAAAGAGTTCTGAGTGTTGTGTAACAACTAATGCCTAGTATTCTCCTAGTGGTGGGCATAACAACCCAATGGCTAAGAGGAGCTGTGTCGGTCGGTGAATATAAGAGAAATACATTTCATGGTTAAGTACAAAAATCACATCTATTTTATGTTCATTCATTAACCACTTAAAGGACCAGAAGATTTGGCCCCTTAATGGCCAGGCCATTTTTTGCAATACAGCACTGCGTCGCTTTAACTGACAATTGCACGGTCCTGCGATGCTGTACCCAAACAAAATGGACATCCTTTTTTTCCCTACAAATATAGCTTTCTTTTAGTGGTATTTGATTACCTCTGCAGTTGCAAAAGTTTTATAGCATCTACAAAATAGGGGATATATTTTTGGCATTTTAAATATATATTTTTTTTACTAGTAATGGGGGTGTTCAGCAATTTTTAGCAGCGACATTGCAGTGGACAGATTGGACACTTGACAATTTTTGGGACCACTGACATTTATACAGCGATCAGAGCTAAAGATAGCCACTGATTACTATATAAACGTCACTGACAGGGAAGGAGTTAACACTAGGGGGCGATCAAGGAGTAAGTGTTCCCTAGGGAGGTGTTCAACTGTGGGGGCAGTGTACGAGAGAGAGAGAGAGAGAGAGACAGAGACAGAGACAGAGACAGAGACAGAGACAGAGACAGAGAGACAGAGAGACAGAGAGACAGAGAGACAGAGACAGAGACAGAGACAGAGACAGAGACAGAGACAGAGACAGAGACAGAGACAGAGACAGAGACAGAGACAGAGACAGAGACAGAGACAGAGACAGAGACAGAGACAGAGACAGAGAGAGAGAGAGAGAGAGAGAGAGAGAGAGAGAGAGAGAGAAGATCTCCCTCTCTATCCTCCCCTGTCAGAACTGGGATCTGTCCGTTTACACCAGGGGTCTCAATCTTGTGGCCCTCCAGCAGTTGCAAAACTACAAGTCCCATTGCAAGGCTGACAGTTAAAAGCATGACTCCATCAGGCAGAGGCATGATGGGACTTGTAGTTTTGCAACAGCTGGAGGGCTGCTAGTTTGAGACCCCTGGTTTACACTGACAGATCCCCATTCTGGCTCTCTGAGGAGAGATCTCGGGTGGCCGGCGGACATCGCAGCTGCCGGGTATGCGCATAGGCTCCTACGTCATGCCGCACATCCCCCCTATACCCCTTAAAGTGGCCACCATACAGCTACGACGATTCGCACAGGGGAGCCAAGCTGCCGCTGTATAATGATGGCGGCTAGTCGGCAAGTAGTTAAAAAATTTTAAAAAGCTTGCTTCTTCTTTTAACAGAACCATATTCTCCTCCTTGGTCTTACTATTAGAATTTGTTTGGGTACATTTAACAAATTCTGGAGCCTTTTAGAATCAGAATTTAAAGTGGAAGTAAACTCCCCTATCGTTTTCAGCCAAGGAAGCTGCCATCTTTGCCTCTGTTTAATCTTCAACAGCTATGGTGATGCACATGCGATTCGTTATGACACCAGCCATTGGATGGTTTGATAGTTTGGCGGAGAGCACAGCCAATGTGCAGTTAGCATTCCCGGCATGCCTTTTTTTTTTTTAACGGTTTAAATCGATGGGTTTATTCCACTTTAAGTGTTTGCTATATAATCAGTACACAACCATATAATTGCAATTACACACAGATGGACTCCACAGGCAAATGATTGCACCACCCCTTATTTAAAAAGTGTTCATAGCAAATGAGGTGATTACTTATGCAATAAAGACTTTTTAGGATTTTTATCTGAATGTATTTTGAAAAACCATGTTGATTTTTTTCCATTCTAGAAGTAATGTTGAGGTTGAGTCAGTGAGTGGGTTGGGGTTGACAAGTGAAAAACTCATACAATAAAAGACGTTGGTGTGCTGCACTTTATGAGAGGTTTGTGCCAAACATAAATATGTCAAATCTCATAAGCTTAAAACAAATGCACCAGTTAACTTGCTGGCTAGAATTTTATTAAAATTGTACATAATTGTCTTCTCCAGAGTTTTTCTACTTGGTATCATTTAAAGCTCATTGTCCGTTTAATATTTTTTAAAAGAAATAGCTTCCAGATTTTTTGACAAAGTCAATGGCCTGCACAAGACAGCAATGCTGAGAGCATTCTAAAAGGAGGGACATTTCTGCCGATTATAAACCTCTTTCTTATATCACACATTGGATGAGCCTGTGTCTTATTTCAACCTGATTGTGACTATAAATATGTAACATAGGTATTCAAAAAGCAGCCAATATGGTACTTGTCCCTTTAGTATACATGTCGCCAATTTTTTTAAAGTTTTGGAAAGACTAGTTTTTTTTTTCTCTTTTTTTGCTTCCTGTGTCCCCACTGGAGATTTCCCCCTTAAGACTCGGTTCACATATATGCAAATTGGATGCATTTTTAACCACATCAGATTCGCATAGCATGTGAATTGGACTTGCTTTCATTGGAGCCATTCATTCACACATGTCCAGGGTGGCCGCGGTCCAAGGCTTGATTCACAATAATGCGCTTCTTGGAGAAATGCAGGGAATTGTTAATTTTATTTTATTTAAACATGGGTTCCTATGGAACCAGTTCACATCAATGCATTTTTGTGCCCGTTTTTGAAAAAGACCTCAGATCTCACATTTACACTTAAATGCAATAAAAAAATAAAATAAAAAAAAGTGATGTTGGACGTCGCTTCCGTCATCCAACTTCATTGAGTCAAGTGGGGACCCATCATTCCCTCACTCGACTCACTGCCTCTGAGGGGAAAGGATAGGATAGTCTCTACCACTACAGTTGGGTCTGGTAAGCGGTGGAGACGACCATAACGTGGCGGGAGAGGGATGGGTCCCTCTCCTGCCGCTGATAAAATTTATCTTGCGAGGAATCCGTCGGAGACCACTTTTATCTAAAGTGGTGCGCCCGCTGTTTCAGAAAATACCTGGGTTTTGGTAGCTATCTACTGCCATAACCCAGATGATATTCTAGTCAAAATACCGACATATAAGGATGACGGTTCGCGGTAAATGGTTCATAAAGGACATAAAGGTCAAAAACCGGCTCTTGGTTTTTTTTTTTTTCCCTCATTTCACTGCTTTTTTGGTGAATGTGTAGGGGTGTTTTTTCTTAGCTGGTTGACAACTGATGACTCATCCATTGATAAGGCCTCCTTAGCAACCAGCTATATACAGTGAATGAAGGAAAAAAAAAAAAAAAAAAAAAAAGTAAAAACGCGCAGCAAAAAGCACTGCAGAAACGCTCAAAAGTAACATGCATAGATGTAAATTGAGCCTAAAAGGGTCCTAGGAGATTTCGAGTATGGTTTAGGTAGGAATTCAAGTAGAAAGTTGCATTTGAACTGGTGAACAAAACTGCACCGGACTCTGGACTGAAAACCACAGCGGGACATGTGTGAACCTAGCCTAACTCCTGTCATAGTGCCACAATCATAAGTACCGGAAATCTCCAGAACGGGAAACAGAGAAAAAAAAAAAAAAAAAAAAATGGTGGTCTAATTTTGATAAAAATATATAATAATAATAATAATAATAAGTGCTACATTTCATTACTAAATTTGTAATTCTACTATAGCACTTGTAAGATTTCACAAAAGTCTAATTTTACACATGGCACTTACCCTTCACTGAAGCAACCCGAATATTCTGAGACGATTTAATCCCATTTGTTCTACATGTCGACCGACCATCAACTTTCTGATTACTTCTATTTAAAGCACAAAGTTCAAGTTAGAATGCACCGGAGAGGCAATGCAGAAAAATAAAATATTTATATATTTTTTCAGAGATACCTGCAACTTAGACATGTAATAAATTATAAAAGCTGACTGGGAAAAAAAAAAACATTACACCTGAGCATGGATGACCCTACATAAAATCTTTCCTAGGGTGTAGTAAGTGTTGGAGATGAGGGGCCAGCACCATGCCTCATATCTGGCAGATCTGCAAACTTATCCAACATTTTTGGCAATTTTTGTACCAGTGTGAACAGTGTAAATTGCCCCAAAACCCTCCCTCCTGTTATCCCTGACACATTTAAGGTGGCCAAACAAAGTCTATTGAGATTTTTAATTTCTACAAGTGGAAGATTTATCCCCAGACATAAGAGTTCCACAACTGGTCCTAACGTAACAGACTTGACCGCTGAGCTGAATCCCATTATAATGGAAGAAGGGACGACCAAATTAAAAGGTTGGTATGTCAGTCTTGCAACAACCTTGAGTTTTGCATCCGCCTCCCTCAGTACTAAAACCAACTAAAGTTTAAACTTCAGCTATGCCCTGGCCGTGCTGCCCCTCCTTTGCAACAAGCACCACCCCCCGTTTGCGTGACTTCACAATTATTTTTGTTGAACATTCCTTCCACCACAAAGATGCATCTCGTTATAATGCTACCTTTTACTCTCATTAACATAATGTTCATAATGGTCAATTTGGACATGTGCTGTGCCTTGAATTAAACTTATGCAAATCCATATGTGAGCTTTTTTGGGATAAGGGTCTGATCGTCACCCCCTGTATTTTGGGAGACTTGGGAAAAAAAAAAAAAACTTACAAAAGCCTCAGAAACCAGAACTGTCACTAAAGAACCCCAAATATAAAAAGATGTGTCTCTTTTTGCCAACAAAATAAAGGTTTACAGTTAAGGAAATAAAAACTCAGGCTACTGGAAAACTGTAAACCATCACATTTCACAACAAATAGAAAACAATGCAGAAGTAACCTAACAGAACTACAGTAGTAATAGACTTTACTGACTTAATTATTGTTAAAAAAAAAAAAAAAAAGTAACAAAATAAGGCACTACCTTTCTGTGTTTTCCCGGCGTACTAAGCGTGAGCTGCATTTTTCCAATGTACGCTGCTAAGAAAACAGAGCAGTTTTAAAAAAAAGGTTTCGTCCTAAATCAGACTACAGTGTAGAAATTCAGTTCACCACTACAGATTACAAACTAATAAAGCATGTAACAATTAGGACAGAAAAGGAAAGAAGCTTTGCATAATATTTAGTTAAAGCAGGAAATTGTATTTGTTGAAGTTTTCATTTTGAAAGTATCAAGCGTGACCCAATCTGGCACGGTAACATACCTGTGTACAGAAGGGCAGTATGGACGACATAGCAAATAGCAATAGCAGGCTACAGAAAAGGCTTCCTTTAAGTATATATACACAAAGTTTTTTTTTTTTATTATTGGTTTTGAATATGGTAGGAATGATCCAAAACCCTTGTAAGTTTTTTTGCTTTGTGTCTACCTAAGGAGATTTTTCCTTTACTTCTGATCAGAGAATACAATATGAAAAGAGTAATATGAAGAGAGAGGAACTCTATACAAAAGTAAGGAGAATTTCCTCTTAGCCCTTGTACACACGGTCGGACATTCCGACAACAAAATCCGTCGGATTTTGTCCGAAACCGGTGTTGCATACACATGGTCGGACAAAGTTGTCGGAAAATCCGATCGTTCGTAACGGGATGACGTTATTTCGTTACGATGGGACTACGTTCAGGCTAGTAGCCAATAGCTTTGGGCTAGGAATTTGATCTGAGCATGCGTGGCACCTTGTCCGATCGGAATTCTCTACAAACAATCTGACAAAGTCTGATCGGATCATGTTGTCGGAAAATTTAATAGCCCAACTCTAAAACTTTTTCGGTCGGATATTCCGATGGAAACAGTCTGATGGAGCCCACACACGGTCGGATTATCCGACAACAAGGTCCAATCAGACATTTTCTGTCGGAATGTCCGACCGTGTGTACAAGGGCTTAGACAGTTGTCACCAGACTAGTTGTCCTCATTGTCAGATTAACCCTCACGTTTTGTTTGGGTAATAACTGTAAGGGCCAGTTCACACCAGATGCAGTTCTGTGTGCTTTTTTTCTGCACTAAATGAATGCACAATGTTTTCCATGTATAGCAATGGCTTTAGCTCACACCATGCAGTCAGCTTCCTGTGCAGAAACTGACCGGAATCTGACTTCATGGTGTGAACTAGAGCCATTGGAACATATGGAAAACACTGTGCATGCATTTTGTGCAGAAAAAAAAAAAAAAAAGCACACTGAACTGAATCTGGTGTCAACTGGCCCTTAAAAGGTTTTTTCCTCACTTTCTGACTTTGTGGCAATGGTTACCAGAACTTAGAGAGTCTGAATCTTTCCAAAAGGGACGCAGACAGCCATAAAAAAAATGATAGGGGTTCTAATATTTTCCTGATCTATCTGAAGTTATATTAAAAAAAGAATATAAAAATTTAATTTGATTTTAAAAGACCCCCGTGACATACAGCTGCAGGCACTATGGAGCAATTAAACCTTGAAGTGGTTGAAAACCCTTAGGCCTCTTTCACACGGTCAATCCGTCCGCCTGTCAGTTTTTCAATGTACTTCAAGGGTATGGTAAGTAATAAAATCCTATTTTACCATTTGGCAAGTTAATGAACATAACTTGAATGTTCAGAATCTGTTCATGTTTCCATAAAAGTGGGGTGCCCCTAAAAAAAAAATTAAAAGTCAGCAGCTACAAATACTGCAGCTGGTGACTTTTAATAATCGGACACTTACCTGTCCCAGGGTCCAGCGATGCAGGGGAACGAAGCCCCCCTTGTTCCCCGCTCCGCTCGCGGCACCGTCATTCGTACTGTGGGCACTCGGCTGTGGCTTCACAGCCGGGCACCCACTGCACATGTGCGAGCGGCGCCGTGATACGCCGCACAGTTATCTGGGACACATGACAGGTCCCAGATGACTGTGTGGCGCGAAGGGAAGTGATGTCACCAGCGCGGGCAAGGAAGAAGGCAGACTACGAGGGACCCCCTAGCAACAGGTATTTAGAGGTGAGTAAAACTTTTTTTTTTTATCAATTTTTTTTTTCCAATTTTAAGATTTTTAAACACTTTTTTATTTTTTGGTGGCACCACCACTTTAAGCTTCGATACTGATCATTAATGTTCTTACCTGGTATCTATCATTTATATAGCGCAAAGGGTGCTGAGGGTCCCTACAATCATTCTTCCTCCAGTCTGTTCCGTTTTGTTCAGGACGAGAGATGTGAACAGCATCAACGGATGAGCTTTTCACAGGAACATAACTGTTGGAAGACGTAAACAAAGAAATAATGCAGCAGTCATTCTGAGATAATAAAAAGAATACTCAGTGCTACTTTTTACAAGTATTTCAGCAAAGTATAAAGCATAGCATGCACACACAAACCGAAGTAAATCAGTCCAGGACAATCCGATCGCGTGTGGGCTAATCCGATCATTTTTCACATAAAAAATCCGACAGACTTAAAAATAGAACATGTTTCCACAATCTGTCCGACAGACTCAATTCCCATCGGGAAAACCGGTCGCCTGTATGCTGGTCCGAAGGACCAAATACGACGCAAGGAAGCTACTGGCTACTGGACTTTCTTTTTTAGTCCCGGCTTACATCACGTTCAAAATGAACGGACTTTCAAACAGACTTGTCCGTTCGTTTGTGGGCAAGTCCGTTCGTTCGGAAAGGTCCGTCGGGAAGACCGTTGGACCTAGTCTGCCAGAAAGTCCAGTCATGTGTAACCCTACCCCACGCATTGAGTCCTTTGATTGTGGATGTATACCACAATTGTGACATTGACTGTACCCTGACTGAGTCACTTCAGAAAGAGGATCCAGTGCTGCAGGGTCGAGGGGAGTGCTTTGAGCCCCAAGATGTTGATAGGGAGCTTGAATTCCCCCAGTGGCCATGTTCCTTGGACTGTAAGACCCCTTTCACACCATGCCACCCATTAGCAGTGTTTTACCATCGGATTTGCGGCGCATTTTGGCCTCTAGCGGGGCGCTTTTACCCCCGCTAGCGGCAAAGAAAGTCTTAATACCGCCGGCAATATGCCGCAATAGCGGCGTTTTGCCGATGGTATTACAGCGCTGCCCCATTGATTTTTTTAATGGGAAGCAGCGGTGGAGGAGCGGTAAACACACCACTCCTTCACCGCTCCAAAGAAGCTGCTGGCAGGACTTTTCCTGACGTCCTGCCAGTGCACCGATGCAGTGTGAAAGCCCTCGGGCTTTCACACTGACAATGGTGCAGCTGTTTTAGGGCGGATTACAGGCGCTATTTCTAACGATATAGCGTCTGCAAAACTCCCTTGGTGTGAAAGGGGTCTAAGGGCGGATTTCAGGCGCTATTTCTAACGCTATAGCACCTGCAAAATGCCCTTGGTGTGAAAGGGGTCTTATGGATTGGAACACTCCTCCTCAGAGTTGCATCTGTTGTGACAACTTTCCAGTGATAAGGAATGAGGACTTTTAGAGATGTTAGGGGCTCCTGAGGAGGGGGAGATTTGGAATCTTCCACTGTGAAAGTAAAACCTTCCTTCCTGTGAAATATTTGATGACTTGGTCTAGTGCCGCACCAAACAGAGGTCTTCTTTGAAAAGGCATAGGTGTGAGGTGTCTTTTGCAGGCAGCTTCAGCTGTTTAAGCTTTAGCCATAAGATCCTACACAAAAGAATAGAGATATGAGCTATTCCAGAAATTTGTCTCATGACGTTCTAGAGCATCCAGACAAAAAAGCAGAGCATTAGGCAATTGCTATAATTGCTCTGTAACAGCAAGATCCAGAAATACAGTGTCAAGTTGGTTCTTCTTTGCCCTAGCCCATTTAGTTGCAGTTTGATATAATGAACTGACAATTTTCTATCTGTAGAATCTATGAAAGATGGAACTTCAATAGGTACTGTAACATATTTGTTTAGGACAGAGACTACAGGATCAACTACAGGAATTAGTTCACTTCAGTGGAAAAATAGCTTGCAAAGGAGTTCAGAAAAGATTCTGTGGGGACTGGGGAGTCAAATTCTGCTCTGTAGTGACCCAGACATCAGACTATATGTTCATGAACTGGGAATGCTTTGCAGGTTTCTTTGTACCGAAAGGGGAATGAAGAGCTGGGGAAAAGTCAGGCTGCACAATGCCAAGGCTTTTGCAGAGGCAATTATCTTTCCAATGTTAGCAATCATGATGTGTGAAAATGCCTCTTTAATATTGTGACTCTGGGAAAGAAAAATATTTTGCAGCTTCTTCCAATAAGGCCTCAATATCCTCTTAAATTCCTTCTGTGTCTGTATCCTCTAGAACTGGCAAACCAGGATATGACTCAGGTTGGGAAATGGGAGTAGGAGAAAAAGGCATGGCATTTTTGAGCCCTGGACAAAGATGGCTGTATTAAGGCTGTAAAGCTGTCCAAGGAAACACGACACAGATGCAGAAAATTCTGCTCGAGTCAAATAGGCCTCTTGCTGCATGCCTGAATCAGAGAGAATTGGATGCCGACATCAGTGTTAAAAGCGGAGGTCCGCCCACCACTGCAAAATTTAAAAGCCAGCAGCTGCACATTCTGTAGCCGATGACATTTAATAACCGCACACTTACCTGTCTTGGACTCCAGTGATGTCGGCACCTTGGCTGATGTTTCCATCAGCTGTCGGATGCATGCCGCCTCCATTGCTAGTAAGAGAACCCAGCGTGAACCATACTGCGCATACACATGAGGCTCTGCTCCTCTCTCCTACTGGCCCCGTGGCCAGGGAAGGAGGAGGGAGCCCGGGCGGGGAGGTCAATACCCTCGACTGAGGCTCCCAGAAGTGGGAACAGGATACCTGTGAAGGAGTACAATGATCGGAAGTTCCACTTTTGGGTGGAACTCCGCTCCAAGACTGGACTTGCATCGAAGGAATGCATTGTCACCGAGTTTTAGCATTGTGCAGGCCTTTTCTTACCTGTCCACGAAGCTGAACTGTATATGGAGTCTAGGCTTCGCCCAGCATGGTGATCACAAACTCCCCCACCCCGAAGAGGGCTTCAGGGACTGGGTTTGCTAGTTATAGACCACGGCCCTGAACCTGTATAGCATCCTGCGTTGCATTAAGTATTAAGCGCCCAAAGCAACAATACGGGCTGTCCCCACAGAGTGGGGTTTGAGTATGGCTCCCAAGTTTTTATTGAAGTTGTGCTGATCTGGATACATTGCTTCAATGTTGTCATTAGAAGACAGTGAAAGGTTGACTGAAGAATTCAAACATAATAAAGGTAAAATGTAAAACGAATTAAGCCAAGGGTGAAAAAGCTCATCAGGGGAGGTGCCAGGGGGGCGTGTCTTCTAAAGCTTTGCCAGTGTCAAATCACCTGAAAGTACATTACCTATGGTATACGAATACTCTGCCTGCATCCTGTACTATACAACACACTTTACTGTTACTACTACAATAATAATAAGAATTAACAGATCATATCAACTTTCAAAAAAGAAGAAAAAAAAAAACTTACTTTGTGACCAGACTTTTTCCCGATTTCTTGTAGCCTGTTGTGTGGTGCATACCATCTAACAAAAAAAAAAAAAACGAAAACATGTTACAGCAAACAAAATAGCTGCATTCTCACCAAACCCCATTTGCAGAATGTACAACATGTGCAATAATTGTTTAAGCCTACACATCCAAATAGGAGTTTTGGTTGTACACTACCTACCAGCATATAACAATCACTGATATTGATGGCCACTTGTATATCAAGGTAAATTTATAAAGGCTGAGTAGACAAGCTTTTAAAACAAATTCACACAGCAGCCTTGAGCTTTAGCATCTTTTTGTTTAGCTAGCTTCTGGCTTTCATGTGAAAGGGATCCGGCTGGCAGTAGAGCAGCATCTTAATTTGTAAGGTACTTTGAAGTGCCATCGCCCCTGCACTGGTTCCTAGGGACTCCCATTCCTCAGACCTCAGTAAATAGTGTCAGAATACTGTAGTTCTCAGTGGTCAGAATCCCAGCTAACATGCTGGGTTACCTACTGATCAAATACAATCCTGTCTTTAATCCGCTGTGGAAGGCAGGGGATAGGTTAAAAAATAAAAAAGGGTTAACACAAAAAAAAAAAAAATCTAAAATTCTATTAATCACTTGTGAACCGCCCGCTGGTACTGCTATGCTGCTGCCCGTTTTCAGGTTTAGGGCACACACAAAGCAGAGAAAAGAAACAAAAAGAGGTTTTTAGTAAAATATCAGCACACATTACATATTGTTAGGCACTGATTTTACCCCTTGATTACCCCAGACGTTAACCCCTCCCAGTCAGTGTCTTTAGTGACAGTGTTAAGTATTTGCACTAATCACTAAGTGTCACCGGTGATGTCAGTGAAAGTTAAGTCAGTTTGAACCATCGTAGTTCCATTATAGATTGCTGATCACTGCCATTAGTAGTATTTGCCATTAGCAGTAGTTAAAATTATATATATATATATATATATATATATATATATATATATATATATATATATATATATATATATATATATATATATATATATATATATATATATATATATATATATATATATATATATAATATATATATACCGTATATACTCGAGTATAAGCCGAGATTTTCAGCCTCTTTTTTGAGGCTGAAAGTGCCCCCCTCGGCTTATACTCGAGTCATCGCTGTCTGCCCGCTCGATCAGCGTGTCGAGCAGACAGACAGCGGCCATTCTGATTCAAAAGCCGCGCCTCCGGCTCCGCCTTCGCCTGTGATAGGCGGAACACTGAATTTCCCAGCAGCCTGTGTTCCGCCTATCACGGGCATCCGCTCATCCTCGTACTACGGACGAGGATGATACGACGTCCGTGATAGGCGGAACACAGGCTGCTGGGAAATTCAGTGTTCCGCCTATCACAGGCGAAGGAGGAGGCGCGGCTTTTGAATTTTACAATGGCCGCCGACGAAGAGGGCACGGGACGGAGGCAAGGCAACGCACGGCACGGGACAGGACGGGACGGGACGGGACGAAGGCAAGGCACGACACGGGACGGAGGCTCGGGACAAAGGCTCGGGACACAGGTAGGCTGGACACACACACACACACACACACACACACACACACACACACACACGGATGGATGGATGGATGGATGGAGACACACACACACACAGGGATGGATGGATGGATGGATGGATACACACACACACAGGGATGGATGGATGGATGGAGACACACACACACAGGGATGGATGGATGGATGGATGGAGACACACACACACAGGGATGGATGGATGGATGGATGGAGACACACACACACAGGGATGGATGGATGGATGGATGGAGACACACACACACAGGGATGGATGGATGGATGGACACACACACACACAGGGATGGATGGATGGATGGACACACACACACACACAGGGATGGATGGACGGACACACAGGGATGGACGGACACACAGGGATGGACAGGCATGTCTCACCCTCGGCTTATACACGAGTCAATAAGTTTGCCAGTTTTTTTGGGGGTAAATTGGGGGCCTCGGCTTATATTCGGGTCGGCCTATACTCGAGTATATACGGTATATATATTTCGTATAGTGCTGTGCTAAATAGCAAAAAAAATGGCCTGATCATGATGGGGATAAAATCTGAAGTGTTTAATATAAATAGGAAAAAGTTAAACAGCCAACCTGCTGCCCCACATGCGCACACACTGATGCAAGGTGTGTAAAGGGAACACAAATGAATGCAAGCTACAATTGCACCTCACATGTTCAGTATCTCCACGAATGGCAGAGAGCAAAAATTCTAGGGCCATCATTTAATGTGGACTCTAAATGGATGATCTGTAAAGGCTTTCAAATCATTGCTAGAGCACAATATTTCTGTACCATAGTATTTCGACGCTTCACATGTGAGCACAGTTAGCAGGCTTGACATGTTTGGTATTTTTTTTTTTACTCAATAAATGTTTGATACAACACCATCTAAGGTCATGTTAATTTAGGCCTTCCTGAAAATAGATTTGATAAAACCGTTGAATAGCTTGTGCTATCTCTATTCTCAAAAAAAGAGAATAGAGATAGATATATCCATTTACTAACACTAACCCACAGGGCCTCTGCTTTTAGACACTTTATAAATCTTTGGAGGCTTTAAATAATTAAATAAAAAAGATTTTACTAAGCTTGTGAAAAATTTAAACATTTCCCTGGGTGAGAAGTGGTTAACGGCACTTCTACACTGAGGCGCTGCTAGTTTTAACGACGCTTTGTCGTTTTAGGGGCGCTTTACGGCCTCTAGCGGGGCGATTTTATCCCCCAATAGCGGCCAAAGGGTTAAAAGCAGTGCTGCCCATTTTCAATGCTGCTTGCAGGACTTTTTTTTTTTTAAACATCCGGCAAGTGAACCGCTCCAGTGTGAAAGCCCTCAGGCTTTCACGCTGGAGTGACAGAAGAAGCGCTTTACAGGTGCTATTTTTAGCGATATAGCGCCTTGGTGTGAAAGTAGTCTAAACAAATTATTCTGTAACATGTTACATAGTTAGTCAGGTTGAAAAAAAAAAAAAAAAAAAAGGACAAAAGTCCATCTAGTTCAAAAAAAATATATACATATATTATAATAATTATATCCCATATACAAAATCCTTCACCCACAGTTGATCCAGAGCATTGGTCTGCAAACTATGGCCCTCCAGTTGTTCAGGAACTACAATTCCCATCATGCCTAGTCATGTCTGTGAATGTCAATGTCAGAGTTTTACAATGCCTCATGGGATGTGTCGTTTTGCAACAGCTGGAGGGCCGTAGTTTAAGGATACCTGATCCAGAGGAAGGCAAACAACCTCAGCAAAGCATTCTCCAGTTTGCTACAACAGGGGAAAAAATTCCTTCCTGATCCAGAGAGGCAAATTTTCCCTGGATCAACTTTACTTATATATGTTAGTATCCAGTTATATGATGTAAATTTAGGAAAGAATCCAGGCCTTTTTAAAGCAATCTACTGAACTTGCCAGAACCACCTCTGGAGGGAGTCTATTTCACATTTTCACAGCTCTTACTGTGAGGAGCTTTCTGTATTTGGAGATGAATTTAGATCAACCAAAAACAAACTTGCAATTTCCTTGATCAGCAAGAAGTGCAAATAAGGAGAACTTAGTCTTTAACCACTTAAGGACCAAGCATCTTTTTAAGATTTGTTGTTTACAAGTTAAAATCATTTACAGTGCCTTGCGAAAGTATTCGGCCCCTTTGAACTTTTCAACCTTTTGCCACATTTCAGGCTTCAAGAATCACCAACAAGTGGGACACAATTGTGAAGTGGAACGAAATCTATTGGATTTTTGAAACTTTTTTTAACTAATAAAAAAATGAAAAGTGGGGCGTGCAAAATTATTCGGCCCCCTTGCGTTAATACTTTGTAGAGCCACCTTTTGCTGCGATTACAGCTGCAAGTCGCTTTGGGGTATGTCTCTATCAGTTTTGCACATCGAGAGACTGAAATTCTTGCCCATTCTTCCTTGCAAAACAGCTCGAGCTCAGTGAGGTTGGATGGAGAGCATTTGTGAACAGCAGTTTTCAGCTCTTTCCACAGATTCTCGATTGGATTCAGGTCTGGACTTTGACTTGGCCATTCTAACACCTGGATACGTTTATTTGTGAACCATTCCTTTGTTGATTTTGCTGTATGTTTGGGATCATTGTCTTGTTGGAAGATAAATCTCTGTCCCAGTTTCAGGTCTTTTGCAGACTCCAACAGGTCTTCATCCAGAATGGTCCTGTATTTGGCTGCATCCATCTTCCCCTCAATTTTAACCATCTTCCCTGTCCCTGCTGAAGAAAAGCAGGCCCAAACCATGATGCTGCCACCACCATGTTTGACAGTGGGGATGGTGTGTTGAGGGTGATGAGCTGTGTTGCTTTTACGCCAAACATAACGTTTTGCATTGTGGGCAAAAAGTTCGATTTTAGTTTCATCTGACCAGAGCACCTTCTTCCACATGTTTGGTGTGTCTCCCAGGTGGCTTGTGGCAAACTTTAGAGAGACTTTTTATGGATATCTTTGAGAAATGGCTTTCTTCTTGCCACTCTTCCATAAAGGCCAGATTTGTGCAGTGTATGACTGATTGTTGTCCTATGGACAGACTCTCCCACCTCAGCTGTAGTTCTCTGCAGTTCATCCAGAGTGATCATGGGCCTCTTGGCTGCATCTCTGATCAGTCTTCTCCTTGTCTGAGCTGAAAGTTTAGAGGGACGGCCAGGTCTTGGTAGATTTGCAGTCTGATACTCCTTCCATTTCAAAATGATCGCTTGCACAGGGATGTTTAAAGCTTGGGAAATCTTGCTTGGGATGTTTAAAGCTTGGGAAATCTTTTTGTATCCAAATCCGGCTTTCAACTTCTCCACAACAGTATTACGGACCTGCCTGGTGTGTTCCTTGGTCTTCATGATGCTCTCTGCGCTTTCAACAGAACCCTGAGACTATCACAGAGCAGGTGCATTTATACAGAGACTTGATTACACACAGGTGGATTCTATTTATCACCATCAGTCATTTAGGACAACACTGGATCATTCAGAGATCCTCGCTGAACTTCTGGAGTGAGTTTGCTGCACTGAAAGTAAAGGGGCCGAATAATTTTACACGCGCCACTTTTCAGTTTTTTTTATTTTCTAAAAAAGTTTAAAATATCCAATAGATTTCGTTCCACTTCACAATTGTGTCCCACTTGTTGGTGATTCTTCACAAAAAATTAAAATTTTATATCTTTGTTTGAAGCCTGAAATGTGGCAAAAGGTTGAAAAATTCAAAGGGGCCGAATACTTTCGCAAGGCACTGTAAATTAAAAAATTTAAATCACAAATTAAAACAAAAAAACAGTAACGTTAGCCCAATTTTTTTCTAGATTTTAAAAGATAATGTTACACCGAGTAAATTGATATCCAACAGGTCATGCTTCAAAATTGCGCCCGCTTGTGGAATAGCAACAAACTGGCACATAAAAATCTCCATTGGCGACGTTTAAAAATTTGTACACCGATTGTGCTAGAATTATTGCTCCTTCTCCAACGATCATGGGGATACCTCACATGTGTGGTTTGAACATTGTTTTCATATGCAGGCGCAACTTACGTATGCATTCACTTCTGTGCACAAGCTCGGCAGAACGGGGCACTTTAAAAAAAAATTTGTCTGCTTTATTTTACTTTATATTTTTAGATTTTTACGCTGTCCTTTAACAAAAATAAATAAATAAATAAATAAAAAAAATCCCCTTTAAGAGTGTTCGACATCGCTTCCTTCAGCCAATGTTAAAGAGCCATCTTTCCATCACTCAGCATCCAGTCTCACAGGGGAGATGACCCGATAGTCTCCGCCTCTACCGACGGCTCCGGTAAGTGGTGGAGATGACCGAAGCTTAGTGGTACCTCTACCACCACCGATAAAAGATCTCGTGCAAATCCACCACAGAGAGCACTTTTATTTGAAAGCCAGGTGCCCGCCGTTTCAGAGGATACCGGTGTTATGGCAGCTACCCCGTTTCCCCGGTAATAAGACCTAGCATGATTGTCGGTGTTGGCTGCAATATAAGCCCTGCCCCACAAATAAGCCCTACCCCGTTTCCCTGAAAATAAGCCCTACTCTGAAAATAAGACCTACAAGGACTTTAACTAGGGCTTATTTGGGGGGTAGGGCTTATATTGCAACCATCACTGACAATCATGCTAGGTCTTATTTTTGGGGAAACAGGGTATCTGCTGCCATAACAACGGTATTCCACGTCAAAGTGCCAACGTATAACGACGGCAGTTAGTCATTAACTGGTCAAACATGTGATAAGTCTTATATAAATGTAGGAAAAAAAATGGTGAGGTGAGAGAAAGGAGATTAAAGGCTAAGTTCACTTTTTATTTTTCTAAATTCTAGCTCCCCTATGTACCAATATAGCATCAATGTACTTTTTTTGCAAAAATATCAAAGCTACCCATTAAATCTACAGACACTTGCTTCACTTGCCCTCATTCAGGTTTCCAAACGTATCCATTGCTTAAGCCTTACTTCATGGTCAGGCTTTAGGTCATGACACAGGAAGGAGCTGACCTCATTAGCACACACCCTGCATCATACACTCTCCTACTCCCCTATTCCCAGCTGCATGTTTTTTTAAATGAAATGCAATCAATAAGTGATCACCCTTCTTACTAAATACACAATATATAAATCAGATTGTATAGTGTATGGCCACCTTTCTACACCTAAAATTACTAGTTGTGCTTTCAGTGCCATTAATTGTTAATGGCACACCAAACACAAAAGCAAACACATTTTGCCATGTGAAAAAACGGGTGGCAAATGCTGCAAAACACACAGTAAAAAACATGCAACCTACAAAACGCCAAAATGTCCCATAAGCTACATGTAGTGCAGCCCATTGAAATCAACAGGCTGCCCTATGCGTCTCAAAGGAAAAACGAGCCACAAAATGTGTGCTCCCACTATGCTAGAGGTGAATGGGACCTGAAAGTGAAATTGGTGCGTTAACATAAGAACAATGAAGCTCCATTCACATCTGTGCATTTCCTTGCATTTCAGAAATGCTCTGTACCAAAAATCCCAGTAAAAAATGCACCAAGCTCCTCTCTAAAAAAAAAAACAACCAAGTGCTAAAGCTTCTTTGGGGCGATTGCTGTGTGTATTAAAGTGGATAGGCTGCCTTATGTGTGAGGAGTGAAAATGCTCCAAAACGCCCCCCCCCCACCCCTACCCCTCTTTCACTAAAAAACAAACGCATGTAGGAATGCAAGTTCCCACTATGCAGAGATGTGAATGTGGTTTGACAGGTGAGTGTTTCTGTCCACTCCCTCCCATGTACTTGTATAAAAGATGGAATCTGATTGAATATTGTGTATTTAGTGAGTAGAGTGATCACTGATTGTCATTTCATTTGAAAAAATAAAAATAAATAAAACACGCAGCTGGGAATGAGTGGGTAGGTAGGAGGGTGGATGATGCAGGGTGTGTGCTAATGAAATGAGGGCAGCTGGTCAACTCCTTCCTGTGTTATCACCTAAAGCCTGACCAGGAAGTAAAGTACAAAAGCAATGGATATGTTTGGAAACATGGGTGAGGGGATAAGTAAAGTGACTGTAGATCTAATGGAAAGTTTTGATATTTTTTCAAAAAGTACATTAATGCTTTATTGGTATATAGGGGAGAAAAAAAAAAGTGAACTTATCCTTTAAACACTAGATTCTTCTAAGTCCAGAAATCTTACCTTCCTCTTGACTAGAAGTCTCAGAGCTATCTTCAGACGTCTTACAAAACTTTGAGCCTGCCAGCACATGACCTGGTAACAAAACCGGAAAAACACACTGTTGAGGCCATACATTACTACATTTACAAATCAATTACAGTTCCAAGTATATAGTAAATGCTGCATTACTCAAATATATCCCTAAACATTATCTGAGACAAGAAATAAAACCACTTTGTCAGAAAGCGTGAACTGCTGGCAGTAGCATATGTTGGCATGTGCCATTAGCACAGAAATATACTGTATTTATCGGTATATAAAATCAGGGGGAAAATCGTGGGTGTGTTCTACGCCGATCGCCGCTGTCTGAGGGCAAGAGGAGCGCCACCGACATTGACCGAGCCGAGCGTACTGTGTACTCGGCTCCACTCGCAGTCACTCCAAGTCCCGCCCCCTAGCCTTTACAACTCACCATTGGACTAGTGTTGTGCCCATCATAGCAGCGGGGCCGAGGGGCGTAACGGGGCATGACTACGAGCGGAGCAGAGTACACTCGGCTCGGTATGTGTCAGCGGTGTGCCTATTGTCCTCAGAGACAGTGGGGAGGAGCTGAATACACATGACATCTGTATCTCGGCGGCGCTAAATTAAAAAACCCATCATGCTACAATTGTGGGCAAGGCTGCAGATGGACACTGGGGAAGGCTGCAGATGGACACTGATCAGGCTTTTTTCCTTAAACTTCCCTCCTAAACTTGGGGTGTGTGTTATACGCCGGTAAATATAGCGTGCAGGTACCTTGTATGCATTTACATTGAAGTTTACAGAACATTGAGACTACCAAAATACTTTATTAGTAACCTGAAACAAGCAGAACAGCCAGATTTAACGTATTATGGCCCTTTTGCTACAAGAGTCGTTTTTTTGCACACGTTTTATAAATAATTTTAGGCCTGAAGATTGCATAAAACCCCCAAAACATTTTCTGAAAGCAAACACCCTAGAACACGTCAAACACAAGACCCGCAGGCCAAATCTGCCCCCCCCCAGGCTATTTCATGTGGCCCTTGCACCTTTCCTGCGAATGCGTCACCCCCTGGTCTCCACCTCCCACCTGGCCTCAGCAGTCGTCAGACGTCAGAACTCCTCCTACAGATCCTGTGCCTCTCTGAGTGGCTGCAGCACCCCTTTGTCGCCGTCTCACCGCATCTCAGCATGCAGCAGATGCTGGCAGCGGACTCCAGCCCTCCTCTAGTCCTCCTCCAGATCCTGCACGATTCCCCGCTCCACCCCAGTTTCTTTCCATTAGCAGCACACGATAAGGGGTGCAGTATATTTCATAACTTCTGAAAGAACAGTACAGCCAGAATAAGGTTACATTTTTCTCCATCAGTTAATGGGTAGCATCTTGCATCCAAACACCTCTACACTAGGAGGTACCACAGTGGATTAGCCCTCTACACACCACCTTGGAAAAATAGATATCTGAAATCTGTCATTTATATCCATTCAACGGGTAATTGCACGCTGGTCAAAAATATACAAGTTAGCAGTCTAACATGTAGGTAATCAAATAAATCAATACCTATAAAAGACTAATTGGACATAAACACAGTGACATCCCAGCACTCACGCCTTAGACTAGATCATTAGTCAGACCATTTCTGTCAACACTCCCCTCACCAACAAGAAAAGGGGGCTGTCCTTGTAATTGACAGCTTTTGTTTTAACATCAAACCAAGGAACACCTGTCAAGTTGTAGGAAAGTTAAAACCTGTCGCATCATGGCAGCATACGCTCTGGGTTGTGACTCCGCCTCCACAACCTGATAGGACCACATAGCGATAAGATGGCGAGACTGCCCCCATCCCAGTATTCTCTCATTTGTGTCAGGACCGCACGGATCAGCACCCCCTTATATGTGGGGCCACAGCTCTTCCTGACAAACTGGCTTGTCGTAGGTGATCGATTAAGCCACCAGAGAGAAAGAACAACAGCCCAGAGAGCCTGCAGCTCCACAAATCCTAACTCCAGATACAGAGTTGTCAACTCAAAGTGCCTCACCCGCTTCTCCGAGTACATAGAGAGAACAGGATTCCCCGTCTGACAATGAGGGGTTGGAAGCATGGCTGACTTCGACTTTTCACCAATAGGGCCCTTCGTTAAATCAGTTAAAGAGGCGATAAACTGGGAGGAACTCCAGAAGGTCCAGCAGAAATGGAAGAAATACTTCCCGAACCTTAAAAGGGACTCCGAGGCATTTCCATTCATTGAGCAACAAGACGAACTAATCAAAGGAGGAATGGCTCCTCTCAAGGAGCCTAAAGTAAACCCTCTGGTTTCCCCTCCTATAGTAGATGCATCCCTCATGTGTCTAGCCAGCGACGACCACCTGCCGTTCATCAACAGCTTCCCCGCGGCTCTGAGAGTCTGCAGTTTGTCTGAAGGGAGAAACACTCTCGCTTCCTCGGAGTCCAGCAGTAAGCCTAGGTACTCCAGGCGCTGAGTCGGCACTAGTACCGACTTTTTGAGGTTCAACACCCATCCAAATTCCTGTAGAGTTTGCATGGTGATTGCCACATCCTCCCTTAATTCTGAGGTGGAAGCTGCTCTCAGAAGGAGATCGTCTAGGTAACCCGCGATTGAGATCCCACGTCATCACAACAATGACAAAATTGGAGAGAATACCTTGATAAAGTCTCGGAGTGCTGAAGCCAGGCCAAAGGGGAGAGCCAAAAACTGGTAGTGGTCTTCCCCTACTGCAAATCGCAGAAACCTCTGATGCTTGAGGCATATGAGTATGTGCAGGTACGCATCCTGGATATCCAGAGATGCCAGGGAGTCCCACTGATGGAGTGCAGCGACTACGGAGCGAACTGATTCCATTCTGAACCTCTGTACTTTCACAAAGCAATTGAGGACTTTTAGGTCCAGGATTGGACGTACCCCTTCCTTTTTGGGGAATACAGATTGGAATAGAATCCCTCAAACCTTTCCGTTTCTGGAACAGGCACTATCACCCCGCAGCTGAGCAGGTCCCTTACTGCCCCACACAGGACCTCCCAGCGAGCTGGGAGTAAGGGTATTCTGGAGGGAAAGAATCTGGTGGCCAAGAGAACTCTATCTTGTAGCCCGATGAAATCAGTTCGCAGACCCATTGGATGGACAGCCGAGAGGCCCAAACTGCAAACTCCTGAAGGCAAACCCCCCACCCGCTGGGCAGCGGCAAACCTTCATGCAGTAGCCCTTTTGCTCGCAGGCTTGCGAGGCCAGGGATGCTTCTGTCACACAGTAGTCGCCCTGTCGGACTGGGAGCGTTTACCCGAGGTCCCGGGCGGACGAAAAAGCCGGTCCCTTGCCTGCGACGTGGCTCCTTAGCCTTCCTGGACTTTGGGAGCAACGTGCTCTTTCCACCTGTGACATTCTTAATAATGTCATCCAGCTAGGCTCCAAATAGCCGCTCACCAAGGAAGGGCAAATCTGTCAAGGCTTTTTTTTAGATGCCTGGCCCGCAGATCAGGCGCCGCAACATCACTGCTGATACTGATGCTCTGGAAAGCAAGGGAAGTGTATCCAGGGCTGCATCACAGACATGCTTAAGGCCGTGCACCAACTGGTCTGCTAGTTCCACGCAGACTGGAGGAGACTGCTGCTTCTCCAATTCATGGTGCAATAGTTTTGCCCACTCAGTAAGGGTCTGCGACACTAATGTCGTGGCCAGTACCGCTGACCCCACTACCGTAAACATGGACTGGGCCACTGCCTCGGCCCTCCTGTCAGTAGGGTCCTTAAATGCAGGAGCCCCTTTTACTGGGATCGTGGTTACTTTGTTTAACCTGGGGGTAATTGTAAGGAGGTCTGGGGAAGAAACGTCAGCTTCTGGCGCCATGCTGACCCATCCTGTCTGCCACCCTTGGGCACTTAGGACAAGGTGCTCAATCCCACCCTCCTAGCTGCTACAGACTGAGGGGCCCCAACCGCAGGAATCACCACCCAACTGTGCTGTGCCGTGCCGTGCTATTGCTGATGGCTGTGTCCTGTGTCAGCTCACAAGTGTCCAGGAACAAAAAACGCACTGTTCTGAGGCACAGGAACCAGCGCTGTGGAGAAAAACCGTGCTGAGGCTACAAGAAAATGGCTGCTGGGCTCCCTTGTATAGAAAAAAGAAATAAAAAAAATCACAGCGAAAATGGCTGCCGACCATGCTTCTCGCAAAGGCTAACAGAAAATGGCCGACGACACAGATACACAGACAATGGTGGCAGTCAGCACTGTGGTGGCAGCACATGCAGGGCCCACAGACACCAGCAGAGAGACAGATGACAGCACAGGGACAGACAGTCAGTGCAGCCCCCAATCAAGAATCAGAGCCCCCCCCCCCAGAGGACCCCTGGCCCAGGTACACGCACTTCAGCCCAGTCATGTAGCATCCCCCACGGGGGGGGGGGGGGGGGGGGGTGGGACACGAAAGGGAGAAGAGGGACCCCTTAATTGACCTCCCAGGGAATGCCCAGCTGTTCTGTCTTGCCGAGACAGGGAGAGCTGTACTTACCATCCGGATGAGCTAGAAGCATCCCATCACAGACCCACACCGAGCAGTAGGGTGTGGCTGCGGGCCACGGCACACTGTGACAAAGACATCCGTAGTCCGGTCATATGTGTGCCCCGGAGCATTGCGCTCACCGGCCTCCCCTGGAGCCTGAGGGGCAGGTCGTGGCCGACCCAGTGCGTAGCTAGGGCCTGAACATGCTCGATGGCCAGGCTGGGGAGACTACAAGGATCTATATTATCCAGCCTGTCACCCAGCGGCTGTTGATAGAAGATCACAGGATCTTAAAATCTTGTACAAAAGGAAAAATCCAGAAAAAATCTCCAGGACCGATTATCCTGCAGGGAGCCTAGGACCTTCTTCACTAGGCAGAAAAAAACTGAGCTGCAGGAAGCAGGCTGAGGGGGTTATTGCCAGAGGGACCGCCCCCTGGGTGGAACTGCACAGTTTTTCACATGCATTACATGTTCTGCCTAGTCCTCTCCTGAAGGTGGCGTAATAACCCTACGGTCAAGATTAATGGAGCTGTGTCCATTGATGAACGAAAGAGAAATTACATGGTTGCAGAAAAATACCATAAAAATAAAGTTTAAAAAACACAGTCCCGATTTACTGATAGTTTTAACATATAAACCTGGGCTTAGATTTTCTTTGAATCTAGGAGCCAGCTAAAAAAGTTAGGAGCCAGTTTTCTTTAACAAAGCTTATGGATAGAACATGCAACATGGTACTGAATGTGATTCTTATCCTTTAACCTTTTTGCTGCCCTAGAGCAGTGATTTACATTTCCCATGATGCTCATGCATTCATGAGCATGCACTCATGCAGTATGGTTGAGCATCATGGGAAATGTAGTTCCAAAACATCTGGGGTGCCAAGGTCACCATCACTGCCCTAGAGAATAAAATCGTGGTACTTGCAATTTTGTATGTCACACGATGTTACCGTAAAAAAACAAAAAAAAAAACACATTAAATTAAATTTTAGGGGGCACAAAAATGCAATAAATTACCCAAGGTTGTACCGAGTAGATACCCAACATGTCAAACCTTAAATTTGCACGCAAATGTGAAATGGCGACAAACATCAGTACCCTATATTTTCTATAAGTGATGCTTAAAAAGCCCCCTATAGCTCTGGTGCTAGAATTATTGCTTGCAATCTGGTGTGCGAGCGATATGCATGCAGATATGGGGGCGGTGTAACTTAATTTTTGTTTTTTTTTAACTTAAGACCCCTTTTACACAGGGTTTCTGCTGAGCAGGCAGATGACAGGTCCATCTCCACTCACTGTGTTGAGGCAGTCAGAGTCCCGCTTTTCTCTATAAGGAGTTTTGATGAAACCGGACCTCCTGTCTGTTTTCATCTGACCTGCTAGACAGATGGAAAATAGGACCTCCATGCGTCTGGATTTGGGGAACCGTATCGGATGGGCTAGCGGCGGATGTCAGTGGACATCCGTCACTCCATAGAGATGAATGGTGCTTTTGATCGGGTCCACCTGAAAAACAGGACAGGCAGACCTGATCGAACAGTATGTGTGAAAGGGGCCTAACTTTTCTTTCCATCACACAGGGGACAAAGTGTCCCCTTGTAATAATTTTGGCGACAGGTTCTCTTTAATATGACATTCACGGTCTAAAAGACCCTGATGCAGTCGGGTGCCAGCCCAGGCGCCAGGGTGGAATTTGTCACTATGGGATTTGTCGAGCCCGGATATAAACAAATACTATTCAGGATGCACAAACCATGAAAAGCAATTAAATAGTAATTCTAACTCATATTTGCTGGGGGGCTACATGAACAGGCCAGCAAACAGGGAGAACTTTGATTAATCTGCTCATGTTACTGGTCCCAGTATAAGGTCCAAGCTTTGCCCATCTTAGTAGAAATACCCTACTTTGTTTAAAAAAAAAAAGAAAAAAAAAAGAAGAACCCCTAGAGATATTATAGCACTCTGTGACTTAGTACAAAAAATGGTGAGGTATGCACCCATGCTGGATCTAGCGCCTGAAACATTACAGGCCATCCAAAGGGTGTGGGGTCCAGGTACAGCGCCCAAGGTTTTACAGCGGTTACACTGCTTCTATTGTTTAAATTTTGACTCACAGTTGTTTAAATTTTGACTCTCAGAGTTGGGTAGGGTTATAGGCAGACACCCATGTTGGGGTTCTTCAAAAGCTTTGCCAGTGTCCAATCACCTGAAGATTCCTAGCCTACATTTCGGGGTCTATGTGTCCTGTACTGTATGATTAAGATATTATTTCAATGCTGCTACAAGAGTCATAGCTTGCACAATTTTATAACTCATTCAGATATCCTCGCTACAAACCACAGTTAAGACAGTAATAACAAAGTCAAACACTGATGTGGATTTATACCTGCTGTAGAATAAACAAATACATGCGAATTCATAATGGGCGTTTATGTTGCAGATTTCTGAATCAAACAGTTTGAAACTTTTGATATTTGGATAGGGTATGTTGCTCTGTGAGGTGTTTCAAGCCACAATTCTATTTGTATACATTTACGCATTTATTATGGCCACCTGCCCAGATGGTTTTGGGATGAGCACCCCCAACCCCTAAGATCTGGGAGATATTTTTATTATTAATCTACTGGAGATTGGAAAAAATGTATGCAACAGGAACACAGACAAAAGCAAAAAAAAAAAAAAAACCCACACTTTTAGTGGAGTGGGGAAGGGTTAGAACTTCTGACAATTTTTTCTTCAATTTGTACCTTCCTGTTCTGGTGACACTTGCACCCTTAATTTCTTGTATAGGTGTTAAATTGAAAGGGGGGTGTTTCACTAAAACTGTAAAAGCGAGGAATAAAAGCAGATTTCCAAGAATCAAAATCTAAAGAAAGACGTTGTTACCAGTACCTTAATTTTATGTAAAAAACTGATATACAGTATATGACAACGTTTATTTATGAGGAGCGAATCATACACTAGCTTGTGTCATATTACGAGTGATCTTATTCCACGTTTTCAATGTAATTGCCACCCTGTCCAAAATAGATCAGCCACAGCGACTTGAAACACAGAGAAGCTGCAGTAACCAAGTACAACCATTCATTTTATTTAAACTTACTGGGATGTCCAGTTTCTGTCCGGTTATTATGGAAGAACTTGCACACTCTCTGATTCCGCAGGAGCGCCTGGGACGGGGATGAAAATATTTGCCTAAAAGAAAAAAAAATTATAAATTTTGGATTTGTAAATTCTCATCTTGAAATAACACAGAACACAGGGCTTTTATTCTTAGAACATAGACTATCATACACAGTAAGGCTAGGTTCACATTGCTGCGATGCGGGAACGCCGCGAATTTGCGGCGTTTTCCCGCATCGCATACCTCCCGCCGGCAGTTCACACTGCCCTATGCGGACGGCTGGGGGTGTCAATGTTATGTTAATGACACCCCCAGATCCGTCGGCATATCGCAGTGCGATCTGCCGACTCGCACAGGAATCAGATCGCATGGTGTGAACCCCCATGCGATCCGATTCCGTTGCGGACCCAAAAAAGGGTCCCGTGCGAGTTTGCTGCGGGACCGCTGCGAGTTCAGCCATACTATCTGTATGGCTGAACTCGCAGCGCTACGGAGATCGGATGTGATTTGCTGTGCGAATCACATCCGGTTCTCCCCCCGCAGCGGTGTGAACCCAGCCTAAAGGAAGAAAGGGAGGAAGAAACAAATTGCCTGCCCCCAAGGTAGATTGAGATCCACCATATTGTCTGGATGGATCGATGCATAGAATTATCCAGGGAGTAGGATGTTGAGTTGAAGTGACCTGGCATGAAACATGGCTAAGGAAGCTGCCTTGAAGGAGGTTATCACTAGGACCAGAACCATCATGCAGAAACAAATTGGGGTGGGGGCTGGTGCGTAGGACATTAAAAATGTCTAGTGTGTAGGACATTAAAAAAGGGACAATTTTTTTCTGGAAAAAACAATTCTGACAAAATAAGTACTTCAGACAGTGTGAAAGCTGGAGGGCAGACTTTGGAATGTTGATTTACCAGCCCAAAGGTTTGAAGAAACGGAAACGTCCTTTGGACCATGGCAGACCAGGTTTTGGCTGAGGAATCTTTTAGGAGAAAGTCATCCAATTTCCCTGTGACTTGAATACCTGGGTCTTCAAAAGGGTAAGCAATTTGTTAACATTCTGGGTGCAGAGAGCCTGAATGGTGGTGCTAACAAATTGAAAGTGTTTTTCTCCCCACAGCAGAACACAAATGGTTGATGTGAGGGGACGATAGGATGTGTAGATGGGCATCTTGCATGTACAGTATCTCACAAAAGTGAGTGCACCCCACACATTTTTGTAAATACTTTATTTTTTGTCACTTTTCATGTGACAACATCGAAGATATTACACTTTGCTACAATGTAAAGTAGTGTCTTTACAGCTTGTAAAACAGTGTAAATTTGCTGTTCCCTCAATATAACTCAACACACAGCCATTAATGTCTAAACCACTGGCAACAAAATTGAGTACACCCCTAAGTGAAGATGTCTAAATTGGGCCCAAAATTTAAATATTTTGTGTGGCCATCATTATTTTCCAGCACTGCCTTGACCCACTTGGGCATGGCGTTCACCAAAGCTTCACAGGTTACCACTGAAGTCCTCTTCCACTCCTCTATGATGACATCACGGACCTGGTGAATGTTAGAGACCTTGCGCTCCTCCACCTTCTGTTTGAGGATGCCCTACCGATGCTCAATGGGGTTTAGGTCTGGAGACATGCTTGGCCAGTCCATCACCTTTACTCTCAGCTTCTTTAGCAAGGCAGTGATCATCTTGCAGGTGTGTTTGGGGTCGTTATGTTTAGAACACTGCTCTGCGGCCCCGTCTCTGAAGGAAGGGGATCATGCTCTGCTTCAGTATGTCACAGTACATGTTGGAATTCATGGTTCCCTCAATGAACTGTATATCCCCAGTGCCAGCAGCTCTCATGCAGCCCCAGACCATGACACTACCATCACCATGCTTGACTCTAGGTAAGATACTTGTCTTTGTACTCCCCACGTGGTTGCCGCCACACACACTCAACACAATCTGAACCAAATAAATTTATCTTGGTCTCATTAGACCACAGGACTTCAGCAAACTCTTTTCAAGCTTTCTTGTACATCATCTTTAGAAGAGGCTTCCCTCTGGGACAACAGCCATGCAGACCAATTTAATGCACTGTTTAGCGTATGGTGTGAGCACTGACAGGCTGACCCCCCCACCCCTTCAACCTCTGCAGCAATGCTGGCAGCACTCATATGTCTATTTTTTCAAAGACAACCTCGGGATATGACACTGAACACGTGCACTCAACTCCTTTGGTCGACCATGGGGCCAGGACTGTTCTGAGTGGGACCTGTCCTGTTAATGTGCTGTATGGTCTTGGCCACCATGCTGCAGCTCAGTTTCAGGGTCTCGGAAATAATCTTATAGCCTAGTCTATTTTTATGTAGAGCAACAATTCTTTTTTTCAGATCCTCAGAGTTCTTTGTCATTAGGTGCCATGTTGAACTTCCAGTGACCAGTATGAGAGAGAGAGCGATAACACCACATTTAACACACCTGCTCCCCATTCACACCCGAGACCTTGTAACACTAACAAGTCACAGGACACCGGTGAGGTAAAATAGCTAATTGGGCCCAATTTGGACATTTTCACTTAGGGTTGTATTCTTTTGTTGCCAGTGGTTTAGACGTGAATGGATGTGTGTTGAGATTATTTTGAGGGGACAACAAAATTTACACTGTTATACAAGCTGTACACTCACTACTTTACATTGTAGCCAAGTGTCATTTCCTCAGTGTTGTCACATTAAAAGATAATAAAATATTTACAAAAATGTGAGGGGTGTACTCACTTTTGTCGGATTCTGTATATGGATGCCAGAAATGCCCTTTGAGGGAAGTAATGACATATTTCCAACCAATTTCACAAGGAGTTTTGGTACACAAAAAAATCTGTTCAGAGAATTTTTATTTTTTAAAAGTTCAATATGGGGAGCATGGCATTTGGTTTGGGAACCTTGCATAGGTTCTGCTGAAGGAACAGGTACAACCATGCACTGTGACTGAAGTTGTTGTAAGGCGGCATGTAAACCTGCTAGTTTTAGAGCGGATACTGTCAGTTACAGATACCTTTTGAAGAATAAAGGTGGTAGCCGTAGACTCTGGCTTTTTATTTTTTATGAATTAATCAAGGGATGTCCCAAATAGGTGTTCATTATCAAAAGGCATGCGCAAAAGGCATGCGCAAAAGGCATGTGCAAAAGGCATGCGGCATCTCTTACAAGCAGATTCAGCAGACCAAGCTTGTAAGCACAAAATCCTGCACATATGCACAGAGATCAGAGACATTCTAGAGCCTTGGTGTCCAACACACAGCACATGAGCTACTGGGCACTGTTTTTACTGGGCACCAGTTAGACAGAGTGGTTACTCTGCCATGATCACCAACCTGCTGGGGGGCGGGTTCGGTAAACTTTACACTGCCACAGACCACCAATGATTACATTTCACTGACAGTGACCACCAATGGGGAGGTTATTTTGTCCACGGATATCAGTGCTGGGGGTTATTGCATTTATTAAGACCAATGTTGAGGGTTATTATTGCACTCACTAACAATGCTGACATTACAGCTCATTCATTTTGAGTTGCCATGGGGACGGAAGACCATGTCCTGTTTGGGAAGATCAGAAACTGCCCAAGGAAAATGCTAGGCCTCAACTGACCTCATTATAGCCCACAAAATAAATGGAGTTCCTTGCGTGGAAATGCTGTCAAGCACTTTGCACACTGAATTCAGAATTGTACAATGAAATAAATTGTGCAGGAAGATAAACTATGCACTTCTGATGACAAAGTAGTATCTATGCCTGTTACAGTTGTATGGCAGCTCTGTATGTAAAGAGTACAATGAATACTATGAAATCAGACAGTAAAATAAGAAATACAATTTTAACAAAAAATGAAGTCGTAGAGTGCATTCAGTTTCTGCATGGAGACGGAAGGTGGTAAAGAATCCTCTGCAATACAGTACCTCAAATCTGTTGTACCCAGGAAACAGCTGAAGCAAATAAAAGTCCAGCGTCACCTCCCTCTCCTCCCAGGGTTATGCCATATAACAAATCCACATCTATAGTATATCTTTTCAAGTGACAACACTGAAGAAATGACTTTGCTACAATGTAGTGAGTGCACGGCTTGTATAACAGGGTAAATTTTTTGTCCCCTCACAATAACTCAACATACAGCCATTATTGTCTAAACCAGGGGTCTCAAACTGGCGGCCCTCCAGCTGTTGAAAAACTGCAAGTCCCATCATACCTCTGCCTGTGGAGGCCATGCTTAGAAGTGTCAGCCTTGCAATGCCTCATGGGATTTGTGGTTTTGCAACAGCTGGAGGGACGCCAGTTTGAGAGCCCTGGTCTAAACTGCTGTTAACAAAAGTGAGTACACTCCTAAGTGAAAATGTCCAAATTGGGCCTAAAGTGTAAATATTGTGTGTGGCCGCTATTTTGCAGCACTGCCTTGGGCATGGAGTTTACCAGAGCTTCACAGGTTGCTACTGGGGTCCTCTTCCACTCCTCCATAACGACATCACAGAGCTGGTGGCTGTTAGAGATGTTGTGCTCCTCCACTTTGGGGTTGAGGATGCTCCACAGATGCTCAATAGGGTTTAGGTCTGGGAATATGCTTTGCCAGTCCATCACCTTTACCTTCAGCTTCTTTAGCAAGGCAGTGGTCATCTTGGAGGTGTGTTTGCGGTTGTTATATTGGAATATTGCCCCGTGGCCCAGTCTCCAAAGGTGGGGGATCATGCTCAGCTTCAGTAATTCACAGTACATGTCAGCATTCATGGTTCTCAATGAACTGTAGCTCCCCAGTGCCAGCAGCACTCACGCAGCCCCAGACCATGAGCCTCACCACATGCTTGGCTGTAGGCAAGATACACTTGTCTTTGTACTCCTAACCTGGTTGATGCCACACACGCTTGATACCACCTGAACCAAATAAGTTTATATCTTGGACTCATCAGACCACAGGACATGGTTCCAATAATCCATGTCCTATATATAGAATAAAATCCTAAACAAACAAGAAGTGCCTATACATAGCCAAAGCAATGAGGCATCTAGAAAATTACTTGGAACCCCCAAATATATATATATATATATATATATATATATATATATTTTATTTATTTTTTTTATTTTTTGGGGGGGGGGGTTCCAAGTAATTTTCTAGATGTTTACATGTATATGAGAAATGTCAGAATTGGCCTGGTATTGAGGTAGTTAAATAAAAAGTTGTTTTGTATCTAAACTATATGGTATAATATTAACACGTTCAAAACAGGTACAGGTCTGGTGCAGAATCAGACTGAATGTGTCCTGAGGCAAAAGTAGAAACAATGCACAAATCCATATTTTAGAAACTAGGCTCAGGTTCACACAGGAGCGGCTTTGAAATTGCACTACTCAAGTGCAATTTGCACTGCTGATTTCATTACGGCGACGACAGAAGTCAATACAAATTGGTAAAAAGTAGTGCAGGAACCCATTTCATAATCGCTGCGACATGAGTTGTGGCAATATAGTTACATTGCTGGCAATAGGGTCCAACTTGTCATGCGATTTGGAACTGGCAAATCCCATAAAAAGTTGCATTGGTGTGAACTGGGGGCTAAATGTGGGTTACTCTGAGTACAGTATAAAAAAACTTTGTAAATAAAAATTCTCTACTATTCATAACATTTACAAATGAGAAAATACATACATTCAGAAGCAAAAACTTACTGTACTATAGGCTCCAAATCTGAATAGTGATGCTCCTCTCTTCTTTTTCCTAGGTGTAGGGCATCCATTATAGTCTTATCAATATGTTCATTGGATAGCGCCTTTGGAAGCTGGTGGGAAAGTTACAAGAAATTACTATGGTCATTATAATTCCAAAGAAGATTACATGCATTTTTCATGAACCAACATTGAACAGGCACCATAGAAAACAATGTATGTGGATATGGATTTTCTTACATAGTTAGGATGAAAAAAGACACAAGTCCACCCAATTCAACCACAAAAAATAAATCATACAATTCCATATACCCGATTCTATATCCATAATTGATCCAAAAGGAAGGCGAAAAACCCCAGCAGAGCATGATCCAATTTGCTATAGCAGAGGAAAAAAATTCCTTCCTGATCCCCCGAGAGGCAATCGGATTTTCCCCAGATCAACTTTACCTATAAATGTTAGTACCCAGTTATATTATGTAAATTTAGGAAATAATCCAGGCCTTTCTTAAAGCAATCTACTGAGCTGGCCAGAACCACCTCTGCAGAGTCTATTCCACATTTTCACAGCTCTTACTTAATTTGAAGATGAAATCTCTTTTCCTCTCAAGGTAAAAAGAGTGCCCCCTTGTCCTCTGTGTTGACTGTAAAGTGAATAACTCAACACCAAGTTTACTATATGGACCCTTTATATATTTGTACATGTTGATCATATCCCCCCTTAATCTCCTCTCATCAATAGTAAATAAATTCAGTTCCTCTAAATCTTTCCTCATAGATGAGCTCCTCCATGCCTCTTATCAGTTTTGGCTGCCCTTCTCTGCACTTTCTCCAGTTCCCCAATATCTGTTTTGAGAACTGGTGCCCAAAACTGAACTGCATATTCCAGATGAGGTCTTACTAATGATTTGAACAGGGGCAAAATGATATCTCTCTCTCTGGAGTCCATACCTCTCTTAATACAAGAAAGGACTTTGCTCGCTTTGGAAACCACAGCTTGGCATTTCATGCCATTATTGAGTTTATAATCTACCAAAACCCCCAGATTCTTCTCCACTATGGATCCTTCCAGTTGTACTCCCCCTAGTATGTATGATGCATGCCTATTTTTAGGCCCCAAGTGCATAACTTTACATTTCTCAACATTAAACCTCATCTGCCACATAGTCGCCCAATTAGACAGAGCATGGAGGTCGGCTTATAAATTGGAGACATCCTGTAAGGACGTTATTCCACTGCATAGCTTAGTGTCATCTTCAAAGACAGAAATGTTACTTTTGATCCCAGACCCAATATCATTTATAAAGATATTAAAAAGTAAGAGTCCCAGCACTGAACCTTGGGGTACACCACTGATAACCTTAGACCATTCAGAGTAAGAATCATTAACCATTACTCTCTGAATTCTGTCTTTTAGCCAGTTTTCTATCCATTTACAAACTGATATTTCCAAACCTGTAGGCTTTACCTTACATATGAGCCGTGTGTGTGTGGAACTGTATTGAATGCTTTTGCAAAATCCAAGTATACCACGTCCACAGCTACCCCTCTGTCCAAGGTTTTACTTAACTCCTCATAAAAAGAAATCTGGTTGATCTGACAACTTCTTTCATGAATCCATGCTGTCTGTTGCTTAAAATATTTTTTCCCTGTAAGAACTCATCTATGTGGTCTTTTATTAATCTCTCCAGTATCTTCCCAACTATAGAAGTTAAACTAACAGGTCTACAATTACTTGGTAAAGACTTTGTTCCCTTTGTAAATATAGGCACCACATTGGCCCTGCGCCAATCCAGTGGTACTATACCTGTCATTAATGAGTCCCTAAAAATATGATACAATGGCTTTGAAATGACGGAGCTCAAATCTTTTAGGATCCATGGCTGGATGCAATCAGGTCAGGTGCTTTATCCACCTTTATTCTGTCTAAATTTTTCTGGACCATATCACTTTTGAGCCGTTGTGGATTTGGGGCTGTGTCACTACCACCCCCATTATGGACATGAGCTCCCCCATGCTCCTTTGTATACACAGAGCTGAAGAAAGTATTTAATAAATTAACCTTCTCTTTGTCCCCAGTCACCCACTCCAGATTATTTTGTAAAGGGCCTACTTGCTCAGACTTGGTCTTTTTACTATTAATATATTTGAAGAATTTTTGGGGGTTTGTCCCATCTTTTGCAATCAGTCTTTGTTTTTGAATTTATGCATCCTTGATTTCCTTTTTACATATTCTGTTATACTCTTTGTAACATTTAAATGACACTAGTGTTCCTTCATTTTTATATTTTTTAAAAGCTCTTTTCTTATAGTTTATAGCTTTTCTAACTTTGGCCGTGAGCCACATAGGTTGTTTTTTTTTGCCTTTTAAACTTATTGTCCATGGGAATATACTCTGCAGTGAGTTCACAGGCAGTCTTTTTGAAGAGTTCCCATTTCTGTTCTGTGCCCATTGATGCCAGTATTCTCTCCCAGTCTAAGTCCTGGAGAGCAGCCCTCATCCTTGGAAAATTTGCTCTCTTGAAATTAAGTGTTTTTATCTTTCCTGTATGTCATTTTTGCTTACAGCTAACATCAAATGAAATCATGTTATGGTCACTGCTACCCAGGTGTTTATTTATCTGAACAATAGTAATACGCTCTGCATGGTTTGAGATTACCAGGTCCAACAGAGCATCATTCCTAGCTGGCCTCAATAAACTGGACCATAAAATTGTCCTGTAATAATAGGTTTATACATTTTTGCCCTTTAACTGTCCCAACAGTACCATTACTCCAGTCAATTTCTAGGTAGTTAAAATCCCCCATTATTACCACCGCCCCTGCCCTTGCAGCCCTTTCCATCTGTGCAAGGAGCTGAGTCTCCACCTCCTCATTAACATGAGGTTAACATCTTGTGTTCTTGCGTTTCAGCAAACATTACAAAATCATACAAGTGTCCTCATACTTTTCCATCAATGTATATGACTGAATAAAACAAACCTGTGGCTTGACCACATACATGACAAAGCAACATGGTAATACAAAAGTCCCCGGAGGAATAAAGTTGCCATCTTTTCTCTTTCCTGCATAAACCGCGATTCACTGGATTTGTGCATTACACAGGACTGCTCTTGTCAAGGAGCCGTTTGGCCTAGTGCTATTACATGTATTGATTGACATTTTACCCTACCCCTGAAAGTACTGGGTTACTTACTTCCTGACGCAGAGTAGAATGGCAGGGAAGTAAAGGAAAAGCAAGCACATGCTTCAGGAAATGGGGGTTAGCCTGTTACTTTGCCCTGAATTGACAAAGCAAAGGCTTGCCTTCACCTTTGCACTGCCACCAGCGTATAGCGAATGTTGGTGGCTTTTACACATTCCCAGAGGTGGTGTACTTCACAAGCTGCTTGTTAGGCTTTCTCCTGGAAATGATTTACAGCCTCTTGATCACTTCTGCAGGTACCAAAACCCTATTGGCCTGCACAGTAGAGCCCAGAAGAGGTCTTCTCTACCTCCATCTCCTGACCAGGAGATGAGCCTCAGACTTCAAAGGGGCACTACTGCTCAGGCATGACCAGGAAACAGAGGACTTGTGGTGCAGGATGTAACTGACCCCTAGAGGCTAAGTATGTTAGATTTCATTAAGTATGCATCTGCAGAGCGGGTAAGTGGGCTCTGGAAGGGGCATAAAAAAAGTGCACTTTGTATGAAAAAGCTAATTTTCTTTAACCCAAGCCTTCTCGTCAACTCTCATTTTAGCTCTCTAAGTTAATAGTTTCTCATCAGAAATACTAAATCCGTTTCAGTAAACCTGTGGTGAGACAGATCTAGGGATGCTCTGCTTCTAAAGAACACTAGTTGCTTTGCCTTTTTTCTAAAGGACTAGATCCTACTTTCTTAGTAGAAAGATATGCTTATCAAGTCAAGTCAGAAGTCCTTGTTGTGTACTTATTCCAGGTCAGTGACTGAAAACACTGAGGCTTGTTAATATAAACGACCAAGCATCTAGCATTTTAGAGACCGAGGGCTCCAAAGCCACCTGGCTTTTATGACTGGTTTCATTTAGGACACAATAGAATGCGGCATGAATTTTTTGGTTCACTTGTTTAACCCTTGCCAGAGATGTTTTTGCATACATTAAAAAAATAATTTTAGGTCTAAAGATTGCATAAAACCCCAAAACATTTTCTGAAAGCAGACACTCCACAAAATAAAATGGTGATCGCTCCAATTTGTTGTGTTACATATTACTGCAAAGGGTCTAGAACACAAAATTTCAGAAAAATAAAATAAAAAAATAAATAAAACTAAAGTTCATTTTAGGGAGCACAAACAGTAAATTAACCATTTTTTTGTAATATAAAAGATGAGGTTTAACTGAATAGATAGATACCCAACACGTCAAAAGTTTAAATTTGTGTGCGACCATGAAACTGACAAACTTTAGTATCCTATATTTTCCATATGTGACACTTTAAAAACCCCATGCTGGTCTTGGGTGAGCAGATCGGCAACTGGAGCACTGGATACGTTGCGGGGGAGGTGTTGGGGGGGGGGGGGGCATTTCTAGGAGGTCTAGAAGCAATCTGCAAGCTGCGGAGGTGCAGGAATGATTCCATCTGATCGTAAAAAGTTGGCTTGTCAAAAATGCATGTGCGCAAGTGTGTGTAGACCAAACCACCACAGCTGGCAGTGAAAGGGTTAAACTGACTGCTATATTGGGGGAGGCTCAATCCTAATTTGTTACAGTATCCTCGGTCACTTAAAAAAAGAGAAAATTGGTTGCAAAGATATAGTGAAGCCCATGAAAGAAATGTAATTTGGAAAATAGGAATTCTGACTTAAAGCAGAGTTCCGTCTGCAAATAAATAAAAAAATTAAAAGTCAGCAGCTACAAATGCTGCAGCTGCTGACTTAAAATAAGGACACTTACCTGTACAGGGCGCCCGCGATGTCCTCACCTGAAGCAGACCCATCCCTCAGCTCCAGTGGAGGCACCGGCATCTTAAAGGAATCAGGAAGTGAAGCCTTGCAGAGGAATTGGATAAGCGGAAGTTCCATTTCTGGGTGGAACTCCGCTTTAGCCGTAAATTCCTTATCTTGGAGTATAGTACAAGACCTGAATTCCTAGACTTATTCTTAAGCTATATGCAGCTACCTTTTGGTAAGTGGATACTGGTAAATAAAAACTTGCAGGGGCTGTCCCCGGTGTACACCATAAAATCCTGCCCACACAGACTCCAGTATTTTTAAAGAGAAGCTTCAGATCCCTGTGTAAAAATTAAAGTCAGCAGCTACAAAAAATTGTAATAAACAGACATTCATCTGTCCCTTGAGCCAGTGATGTGCTCAGCAGAGTTGTCTTTACTGCCGGCATAAAAATTGGGTACTTGCTCCATCCCCCAAAAAGAGTGCCATTACTGAAAGAGGAGCAGGAGTGGAGGCCTTAAAGTAGAACTTCCCCTTTTGGGTGGAGCTCCACTTTAACCGGTAAGGAGATGGGATCAAGACACAGAAAAGAGGGCTGTGTCCTGTACTGCAGTCCAAGATAAGGTATTTACAGGCAAGTCAAAATTACTTTTCTCTTTAACGGTACAGTAATAGTCACAGAACTTGTATTCTTAGACCAGGGGTCATACCCATGTAATAAAGGGTTGGGCAACAACAAAACAGAAATTTCAGCAACCTCACGAGAAAACAAGGCTTATGAACCCAAACAAAAAAAAAAAACACTCAGATGACAGCCTAAAGCCATTTTTGGACGAAACTCACATCAGCTGAGCCCTGAACATCCACCTGGCAAGAACTTGTAAAAACGTGTAAACTGCAGAACAGGTGGTGGCCTTGGAAATCTGGGAAGCAGTTGCTTGATGGTGAAAAGCCAAACACAACAGAAGCCCTGGTGAATTAGGCTCTGGTAGAAAGGAAGAACTCTATCCCTAAAAGGTGCATGCCCTGGAGAGAAGTTGCCAGATCCACCTAGCAATGGTGCTTTAAGTCTTGATTACAGATTGCGAGGCAAGACATTTCTGGAATAAAATGGATTAAGTAGAAACCGGTCCCTGGATGGTACTCAAGGCCAGACACGCGTCACGACCAGACTTAAGAAAGCCCAAAACTTTCATTCCTTGTACTAAGCTAAGTAAGCCTTTCATGTGCGCTGGTAAATCTTAAAGGAGTTGAATTTTCTTGCTCCAAGGTGGGAAGAACAGATCTAAAAAGGATACCTCTATCCTTTAGAACTTGGGTTTTTAACAACCATGCATTTTTATTCCATCCTGCTTCTCCGTCACTGGCTGTAGAGGCCTTGCACCAGTAGATCTGGTCTGTTTGGAAGAGGCCATGGCTTGTTTACCAAAAGTCTAAGTATATCTGTAACACATTTTTCAATTTGGTGAGATGAGGCACATCAAAAACCCTTTTCTCCACTGTCCTGTGCAGCAGTCAAGGGAGGATCTTCATCGTAGGGAAAGCATAAACCAGCTTCAATTAAAGCGGTTGTAAAGGTCCCCTTTTTATTTATTTATTTTCTTAATGCATTCTATGCATTGAGATAAAAAATAAAAAACCCTTCTGTGTGCAGTAGCCCCCTTCAGCCCCCCTAATTTCCTGAACCCCATCTCGATCCAGGGATGTTGTACGAGAGCCTAGACTGTCCAGGACTCTCCCTCCTCATTGGCCAAGACACAGCAGCAGGCGCCATTGACTCCTGCTTCGGTCAAAATCAGTGAATCAATGAAGAGACAGAGGGGGCGGGGTCGAGTCTCCATTCCATGTCTGAATGGACACACTGAGCAGAGGCTCAGGTGCCCCCATAGCAAGCTGCTTGCTGTGTGGGAACTTGGCAGGAGGGAGGAGCCAGGAGCACCAGCAAGGGACCTAAGAGAAGAGGAGGATCCAGGCTGCTCTGTGCAAAACTACTGCAAAGAGCAGTTACAGACAAAATCGGGTCTTGTCACCAAGTTCAAGGAATAGGTTACAAATGTATTCAGCTTGTTGTCAGCTAGCCTGGATACTGCAATGTTCACATCTGGTTTTCCCCATCAATCTTTCGACCAAGATTTTAAAATATCCCCCTGGGTCTAGGAATTAGCGGATTAGAAAGTCTGCCTCCCATTTGAGGGATATGGAAGGCAAAGAGCACATTGTTGTGTTTCCGTGCAGGACAGTATAAAGCCTCGTGCACACGCTTAGGATTTTCAGATGACAACACGTGCTGTTTTGTGGCATACTGGTCTCATGTCGACAGTGAAACAATAAGAACATTTTTATACGACAGAATACAATGTCAGAAGTGACACAATGTGTTGAATAGTTTTGTAAGCATTCTTTCGTTTCTGAGCATGCGTAGTCTTGCTCATATGATTTTTTTTTTTTTTTTTTGCACGAAAACCGTACTAATGAAATGAAAAATCGGACGTTGAGTTCACATCAGACAAATTTTAGTCTGCACATCCAGGTTTTGACCAACGAAAAAGCAAAATCGGCTATCAAAAGCACTGTACCAACGATTCGAAAATCGTCAGAGCTCATTGTACAAATTTTTCCATCCAATTTTCGTATAGTGTGTACGGACCTTTAGACTTGTTTCTCTTGCAGCAGCCTGGCTTCTGGTTCCCCTTTGCTGGTTTATCAAGGGCTAGGCCACTGCAGTGGCATAGTCTGAATTTATCCTGACCATGTGACCTTGCAGAAGCAAAGTCTAGTGTTGTAGAGTATATGATGGCTCTCAGATCCAGGACGTTTACGGGGAGATTTGAATCCTGTCCAGGTCCCCCGAACAGTCTGAGTTTTAATTGCCACCTCAGCCTGCAAGGCTGGTATCAGTTTTCCTTGTTACCACCTCCAAGGTCATGGGAAGGAAAGATTTTCCCAAGTCTAGAGAAGATCCAACAAATCAGGGAGAGCTTTGTCAGGATTTGCTTGCTTAATGTCAAGAGTATGTTGGATTAGCAAGGTTTGGAGTGAAACTGGGCAAAGGGAACCTCAGAAGGAGGCTACCATCAAGCTTAGATCCCTCATGCAGAAGCAAACTGAGGGGTGTGTTTTGACCCGAGTCTTTACGTAGGACCATAAAGGAAGCAACCTTCTCTTGGTATAGGAAAATAATGACTTAGGATGTGTCAAATATTAGATCCAGGTACTGCAAATGGTGGTAGGGCTAGAGAGCAGCCTTTGCAAAGTTGATTATCCAACCAAAGATCTGCAGAAACTGACTGAAAGGTTATGGCCAAGGAGTCCTTCAGTAGGAGATTATCCAGGTAACCTATGACATGAATGGCCTGGTTGCGTAGAAGAATCAAAAGCTGGGCAAGCAGTTTTGTGAACACTCAGGGTGAACAGGAGAGTCCTAATGCTAGTGCTTTTGAGAAGCAATAACAGATCATGGCGATTCCATCCAGAAATTTGGTACACAAAAGAAATCAGTTTAGAGATTTTAGGTTATATGGTGTGCTCTGGGGGGGGGGGTCCTAGAAAGTTTTTTGCCAGTGCCCAATTACCTGACGGTAGCAGGCAGAAAAAATAACAAGTCCTGTTTCCTGTCTGAATGAAAGCAGACATTTGCTCTAACTAAAGTTGTCCTTTCTTGCCTCCATGCCCCTTCCCGCTTACTGATAGACTTTGTATTTAAACATTTCTGCTCTTCTTGCCTAGGCAAGATTGTCACTGCCCCGGTCAGATCAGCCACACCCCCCCTCCCGGCTGGACTCCCCTCCCATCAGTCATCAGCCTCACACTTGCCCCATCTAGGTCACTGGCAGCGCTTCCTCTGGGCGGCGGCTTCACCCAGCATCTCTTCCTCCTTGGCTTCATGGCAGCGTCCCCTGCGTCTCCTCCTCAACCTCTTCTCCTTCTATACGCGCGCTTCTCTCTGCCAATCAGGAGGAGAATCAGGATAACAATAGCGAATATTAATTTGCTATTGTCACACAAGAGGGCAGGCCATCCACTTTTTTTAAGCCAATTAAAGCCTCAGGCTCAAATCATGTGCTTCTAACCCCCCCCCCCCCCCCCCCCCATTGGAATGCATGTGTCCAGTTCCCTGCATGTAGATCATGTAGATTAGGGGTCAGGCGCATGGACTAGTTTTTCCATGCAAAGGCCGCAATAGGGCAGCTGGAAGCATCCCTTTTTTGCTTGTGCAAGGCATTTCAGTCTGGACACAGACCATAATTGTGGGGCTTGAGGGGGCAGAGCAACTTGAGGACTCAAGATCCATTTTAACCACTTCAGCCACTGAAGATTTGGCTGCTCAATGACCAGAGCACTTTTTACAATTTGGCACTGCGCTACTTTAACTGGTAATTACGCGGTCATGCAATGCTGTACACAAACTAAATTTGCGTCAATAAACGTATATTTATTGGTTTGCGCAAAAGTTATAGCGTACAATTTCTGTAATTTACGCAGCTTTTAGTTTGACTTATTTCTTGAGGTGCCAAAAGTTATAGCTTTTACAAACTAGGGTATATTTTCTGGAATTTACGCAGCTTTTAGTTCATGGCTCATTTCTTGAGGTGCTAAAATTACAGGGCAGTACAACCCCCCCCCCCCCCCCCCCAAAAATGACCCCATTTTGGAAAGTAGACTCCCCAAGGAAATTGCTGAGAGGCATGTTAAGCCCTTTGAATATTTATTTTTTTGTCACAAGTGACTGAAAAATGACAAATAAAATAAAATTACAAAGTTGTCAATAAATGATATATTTCTCACACATGCCATGGTTATATGTGGAATTACAGCCCAAAAAACACATTCTGCTGTTTCTCCCGAGTATGAGGATACCACATGTGAGACTTTTTGGGAGCCTAGACGCGGTACAGGCTTTCAAAAACCAAGCACCGCCTTCAGGATTTCCGAGGGCGTAAATTATTAATTTCACCCCTTACTACCCATCACAGTTTCGAAGGCCATAAAATGCCAAGACAGCACAAAACCCCCCAAATGACCCCATTTTGGAAAGTAGACACCCCATGCTATTTGCTGAGAGGCACATTGAGTCTATGGAATATTTTACATTTTGCCACAAGTTGCGGGAAAACGACAAACTTTTTTTTTGTTTTGTTCGTAAAGTTGTCACTAAATGAAATATTGCTCAAACATGCCATGGGTATATGTGAAATTACACCCCAAAATACATTCTGCTGGGAGCCTAGCCATGTACAGGACCCCGAAAACCAATCACTGCCTTCAAGCTTTCTAAGGGCATAAAATTGTGATTTCACTTCCTTATTACCCATCACAGTTTCAGAGGCCATGAAATCAAAAGATAGCACACCCCCCCCCCCCCAATGACTCAATTTTGGAAAGAAGATACTTCAAGCTATTTGCTGAGAAGCATGTTGAGAAGCATGTTGAGTCCAGGAACCGATCAACAGGTCTAGGCCAGAAATCACTGGCCTGGGGACTGATCGGTTCTAAAACTAATCACATCGCCGTGGCCGGCGTAAGGTAACTTTGCTTCGCCCACCTGTTCCATTCTGCCGCAGTAAAACAGTGGCGGCTGGTCGGGAAGCGGTTAAGATACATTTTACAGTATACTTTGGGCAACACAACTACATTCAATCATAACACTCAACACTTCAATCCCAACAGGATAAATCCTTATAGCATTGAGTCCTTAGCTTCAAAACTGAATTGTTTAGTAACAACCAAGCAATTAGTTTTAGGAGGATGTGAGCAATGGAAGCTTGTGCATTTCTTTCCCTAAATTATTGGCCAGACCAACTGTTCATAATTTTTGCATATGGTTAAGTACATATGGTTAATTATTTTTATAATATTATAATATCAGAAAATGGGCAATACCGTTAACAGGAATTCCACCAACTCACGATATGACTTGGTTACTGACGTTTTGGAGTTATCGGACCAGGTCACCTAAAATAAAATGAAAACAGATATGCTTAACCAATTCGGAACCAGATGTGTTTCCATTCTGGAAGTTTGTCAGTTCTATGCCTTATAACTTTTGTCATCTAATCTAACATGCTATAAACATTTTTTTGTTCAGGACCGCTGAGCATTTATTTGCACAAAGCAGTTTTGCTGGTTATCCGTCTCCTCCATTCCTAAAGAACAGCACTTATGATGGCACATGTGGTTCCATGGCTTCAACTTGCAAAGTTCTGCTGGTGACTGTTACCTATAAAGGCCCATATTCAAGAGTGATTAACCACCTGCTGTTGATTCAATTTGCTAGACACCCAGCCAGACCGTCTCCCTCTATTTAAAAAAAAAATGTATTTTTTTTTTTTAAATCAAATCTCCCACTCTATTTAAATTGGATAATTCCTGCAGGCATTGCTTAAGCAATAAGTACTAGTGTTCCTAGTGCCAGGTCCCCCAGTGACTTGGAGTCTTCTCAGAAATTCAGAATGCCCCGATTCTTCCTAGTATTCCTGACTTTCCAAGAGGATTATGAGTGACCTCCCCTCTAGTGCTTCCTTTCTTGACTTTTCAAGGGTCCTAGTGTCCTACTTTCCGAGACTCCCCGTGTTTCTGTAAAGGCCCATACACACGATCAGACTTTTTGACAACAAACATGCAAATTAGCTGTTTTGGAGCAACATCTGACCAAGTGTACGCTCCATCGGACAAACTTTTTTGGTTTTCATCTGACTTTTGTTGGCTGTGCAAACGGACAAACTTTCTGGCAACAAAAGTCCGATGGAGCAAAGTCTGATCGTGTGTACAGAAAACCATAGGACTTTTGTACAAAGTACAAACAGGCATGCTCAGAACCAATGCAAAAGATCAGACAACAATACAGAAGAAGTTGACCAAAGGTGGTGGTAAAGAGCAGAAAAACCACATGATTTGGTGAAAGTTGGCTGAAAAAGTCCTGCTGTGTGTATGCAATACAAGTTCAGGGCAGACGCCCTTTGTACAAAAATCCAAGGGAAAGTTTGCACAAAGTCCTATCATGTGTATGAGGCTTAAGGGACTCTTACCTGTTTATCAGCCTTTAGTTCCCAGTAGCTGCCAGCTAAGGTGAATAAATCTGCAATCTGGGAATCGTTGGAAACTAAACATAGCGCCACCTTCAGGAGCTCTGGAGAAGATAAGGCAGTTCCTTATGCCCGATACACATGATGAGATTATCGGACGAATGATCGTCCGTTTTTTTGCATGCTAATCTCAGATCAAATCTGATGGGTTTACTAAAATAATGAAAATTTGCGTACGACAGACTGGAAAAAAAATCCTGCATGTTGGTCAAATAATAATCGGATGTGACTGCCCTGATTGGCTCTCGAAAGCTTTATCGTACGATCACTCTGAAATCTGTATTTTTCGTACGATTTTCTGATGGTGTGTACCGGGCATTAGACTCTGCCCTTTCAAGGGCCCTCCCCTTAGTTGTGTAGGCAAGCTGGGTTCTCCTCCATCAGTACCATTAAGTATCCTTCCGGTAGTAGAATCCTTGTGCATACCTAAATGTATCCTGTGTAGAGGTTGACCGATATATCGGCCGATATTTGTCATTTAATTAATCGGCATCGGACGATTGTGCTGATAAAAAAGCCGATTATATGTTCAACATGACTTGAAAGAGACTTCTGTAATAGAAGTCAATGCAAGTTAGCTGAACTTAATCAGTGGAGCAACTTTCCTCCTCTCTGGGCAGTCTGCAAAAAAAAGATCAAAGAGATACAATGTTTCTTCTTCAATAGACTGAACTCCCTGTCTAGAGATCTCAGTTTAACCATTTAAAGCGGGAGTCCGCCGGTTTTTATTTTTTTTAAAGCCAGCAGCTACAAATACTGCAGCTGCTGACTTTTAAAATAATGACACTTACCCGCCCAGCGCGCCCGAAGCCGATCTCTCGATCGTCTCTCGGGTGCTGCCGCCGCCATCTTGGGTATGGGAATCAGGAAGTGGAGCCTTTTCGGCTTCATTTCCCGGTTCCCTACTGCGCATGTGCGAGTCGCGCTGTGCAATAAGGATGGTCTCCGCTGTCTCTGGGATCCGTGTGTTTCCCAGCAGGCAGCGGGGGACCTTCGGAAAGGGGCGTAGATTCTGCGGAAAGGGGCGTACCTTCTGCAGAATCTACACCGGAAGTGGGTGCAGATACCTGTACTGTACAGGTACCTGCACCCCCCCCCCCTCCCCCCTGAAATAAAAAAAATCGGCCTAACATGTCGGGACAAAATTAAAAAAAAAAAAAAATCGGCATCATATATCGGCCGCCGCGATTTCTAAGTATCGGCATTGGCCAGAGAAAAACCCATATCAGTCGGCCTCTAATCCTGTATAACTGAATTCCCTGCATTAGGCTTGCTTTCCTCTACTTTCATCTAGTGATCTAGCCAGGAAGTATGTTTAAAAAAAAAAATAAAACTCTCCAGCAGAAAGTATAATTTACAGAGATGAGACAAATCATTTAAGCATAAAATAAAAAAAATAAAAAATTTATTATGTGTAAAACTATACACCCACCTCAAAAGTGTATTCCGAATTCTTTTCAGCTCTCCTTCGCTGCACATATTTAAAACTGATGTTCTCGATGTGCACTGCTGTATATGCAAAACGAAAAAAAAAAAATTTAGTGCATTCTGCAAATCCCATATTACATTTTTCCATATTTCAGCGATGTTTTGAAAGTTACAGCTATTAGACCAGTGTTGCGCAATCAGTGGCCTGCATAGCCCTTTGATGTGGCCCGTGACCTGCTGCTCCGGGATGGCGGATTGGCAAGCCCAGATAGCGGGTTGCTGACCCACCATCCCAGAGCATCAGTGTTTTGAATGAAACCAGTGGTAGAGGAAGCAAGTGACTGCAGAGCAGAGCTGCATAAGCTGATGCTTCCCGTATAGCACTGACTCCTGTCATAGACAGAGTGATACTAAATGCATTCTGCATGGGACAGCAACAGCCGGAGATACCTGAATGGAAGACTGTTATTAAAGGCAAGTTTAGTACTAAAATCAGTGTGTATATATGGGCATATCTGTTCTGCAGTGGTTACTGGGCTGCTTTCAAACTGATCCACAGGTGCAGTGCGGTGCACCTGGACGTTACCTGCACTTAGCCATAGACTTCTGTTTTTATCTGCGGGTTTGGTGCAGTTTCAGAAAGTGCCATAGAAATCTATTATATCCTGAAGGTGTGGTGCAAAGTGCAGCTTACCCACAGGAAAGCCACAGGTGCACTGCACCCACAGTGTGGGTAAACTGCAGCACAATGTGAAAGCAGCCTTAAGCCCCTTTCACATGATCAGTCTGACCCATGGAGCAGCAGATGTAAACTGACTTCTGTCCATTTACACCCACCTACCTCCAATCCAATCTGCTACAAAAAAAAAAGCACAGAAGGGGATCCGTCCCCTTCCATCGGGGTGGATTGGAGGGCCCATAGAGTAGAGAAGGCTGTGTTTGCTTTGCATTTGCAGGGTGGACACGGAACAGTCATCCACCTGCTCTGGTCAATGTGGCCCATGACCGGTTACCAAGTTGTTTAAGTGGCCTTCGCTCTTCAAAAAAGGTTGGCCATCCCTGTATTAGACTTTAATTTGGTAACAGATTTGGATATGGCCCTAACAGCCTCAGAACTGCTTTTATAGCCTTCAAATAATATATCAGACTCATATTTCGCGAATACCATTCTTCACATCACCATAAGATGTACTACACAACTAGTTGGGCCCAGCTTGTCCATATTTGTGCACTGCAGTCACATGCCAATCTCCCTCCTGAATCTTAAAACCATGGGGATCTCCTCCAACAGGAACAGTAAAATGCATCACCAAAATTTGTTTAAAAAGGAAGTACTTCTACTGAATTTATAAGAGTTACTGGTAAGTCTAAGTCTGGTTTTCCAAACTGTCTTCCATGACAGCAAGAACTTACCAGACTAGGGAAGGACAATTAAAAAAAAAAAAAAAGCCCAGAGACCTCCGACAGGGCTGACCATAAACATATAAATATCACAGATCTCACGGACCACGTTATACTCAGCAGCAGCACTCATGCTCAGAGAAAACAAAAAGGCAGAAGACCTAACCACAGGGATAAGCAATAAATAAAAAAAATAAGAGCTCAAAGTTACATAGGACCGATTCAAAAAAAAAAAAAAAAAAAATCAGTTATCCTAAGGCTGCTTTCACACTGCAGCGGGAGCGGCGTCGGCGGTAAAGTGCCGCTATTTTTAGCAGCGGCTTTCACACTGGAGTTAAAGGGGCCGGTTTTTTTCAGGCGTTACACAGGCGCTATTTTTAGCGCTGTAACGCCTGAATACCGCCCCAGTGTGAAAGCAGCCTAAGACGGCTATTTGGCTAGATAAGAATGAGCAACACTTGTCTTCTCATCATAAGAAGACACCAGTTAAATATGATGCTTTATAAGTAGTGATAGACGAACTTCCGACGGGACATTTCGCGAACGTGACCAAAAGTTCTCAAACCGCAAGGTCAAAAAAAGATTGGCCCCATTGACTTTAATGGCAGGCAAACCTTAAAAACCTCGAGGTCATATTTTCAGCCACAACATACTTACTAGCTGTGCACACATAGTCCCACAACATGGACACTGACATAACAAAAGTATTAAGTGAATCTGGGATCGACAACGACAAGCATTCTTTTTTTATCTGTGAAATTTTGACAATTCAGGAGCGCATGAAGGCCATGGAGGAGAGGCAAGGTCAGGCTACGAAGGGGGTGCAGGAGATGATCAGTGCCACAGTCAGGGCAGTGCAGTCCTGTGCCAGTGTCCCAGTGTGCCATCCTGTGCTTGAGCCCCTCCCTCTGCCCGGCCCTTACCCCCACCTATGCAGGGCTCCACTGCGGTGGTCTGGAGGTGCCAGTCCAGTGCTGATCCTCAGCCATGGTGCTGGCACTGCCTGCTGATAGGCTTCTCCACTGCCATCTCCCTCACGGTCTGAAACCAGCACCGTGATAGCGACTGAGCACTGACACCAGCACCATGATAGCGACTGGGCACTGACACCAGCACCGAGATAGAGAGCACTGACACCAGCACCGAGATAGGGAGCACTGACACCAGCACCGAGATAGAGAGCACTGACACCAGCACCGAGATAGAGAGCACTGACACCAGCACCGAGATAGAGAGCACTGACACCAGCACCGAGATAGAGAGCACTGACACCAGCACCGAGATAGAGAGCACTGACACCAGCACCGAGATAGAGAGCACTGACACCAGCACCGAGATAGAGAGCACTGACACCAGCACCGAGATAGAGAGCACTGACACCAGCACCGAGATAGAGAGCACTGACACCAGCACCGAGATAGAGAGCACTGACACCAGCACCGAGATAGAGAGCACTGACACCAGCACCGAGATAGAGAGCACTGACACCAGCACCGAGATAGAGAGCACTGACACCAGCACCGAGATAGAGAGCACTGACACCAGCACCGAGATAGAGAGCACTGACACCAGCACCGAGATAGAGAGCACTGACACCAGCACCAAGATAGAGAGCACTGACACCATCTTTCAAGCAAATATCAAATATATAGCATAAAACATAAAAAGAGACAAGGCATATCACATAATTGAAAGATTGAAGGCAATTCCATACAGCTGAATCGCACTTGCAATTAGATCCTAGCATGTGCTGCCAAGCAGCGAAAATACTCAAGAAAACTTGAAAGAAAGCAAAAAAAAAAAAAAAAAAAAAAAAAAAAAATTTTTAACCAAAAATCTAACCAAAATTTAACTCTTAGTGAAAATGGAAATTATGTAAAAGATGCTGCAGGTGGTGTACTTGCTTGAAAGATGGTTAGCTATGAGTAAGCACTGATTACGGTGCGAAACGCGTTAGCCTTTTCCTGTACCCCGTTATTCCTTTTGCTGTGGATTTTTTTATTTTGTTTTGATGTGACCCATGTTGTTTCAATTAAAGATGGGATTTAAAGTCTTTTTCCAGTGTGCGGCTATACAGAGTTTTTGCTTAGTGATTAAACTGACTGTCCCTGCTCCACACAGCGTCCTTTCCCTACACTGACAAAAGACAGAATGTAAAATGTCCGCCAGATCAGGTCTATTTATAAAGTTTGGGGTATGTCCAATTGTCTATGTGTTGAAATGTCTCAATTGGCTGTTCTATACCCCATGATGGATGTGTCATGGGTCAAAGTTCTTCACAATGTAAACGCATATGTCCGCCGGGTTTGGCGAATCACGAACAAGCAAAATTTGCCGCGAACCGACCGCTGGGCGAACCGCAAGGCCATCTCTATTTACAAGTATGAGATTTAGAATGTTTTCTTTATGATCGGATAAAGGCAATTAGGAGGGTGTCCTTTACTATTTTTTTTCAGTTTTGTTTTCCACCATTCTACTCTTCTCATACAACTTTTGTTGAGTGGAGTGGGATGACGGATTGGGTTTTTTGTTTTTGCAGTCTGGATTTTTTTCTCTCCCTTGTGTTTTCCTAGGGGAAAAAGATTTTATTTTTTCTTTGGTGTGCTAACTGTTCATTTTTTGTTTTTGTTTTTTACCCTATACACAAGTGCTATCAAATTGAGGTTGTATATGATTGATACGTTTATTTGGAATACGGATAATATTCATTCTTATGGTAGTGAGGTCTCTAATTTTGCTGGTACTAAAAAATTACTGCTGAAATAATGTCGTGGAACGTGAGAGTATTGAAGAAACAAGTAAAAAAGGAGAGCTATTTTTTCAACCTTAAGGCGGTGTTTCAGCCGTAAAAAATTTTTTTTTAAAGTCAGCTACAAACACTGTAGCTGCTGACTTTTAATAAGGACACTTACCTGTCCAGGGCGACCACGATGTCGGCCGATCTGTCCCTCCACCATCCTCACTAAGGGAAACAAGCAGCGGAGCCTTGCCCATATCCTACTATGTATGCGCAAGTTTCTGTATGGGCGGCTGTCTTCTGTGAAACACACAGGTCCCAGAAGACACCGCGCCCAAATTTCCCAGAAATAAACGTGAGGAGAAGACTGAAGATCACAGTGGAATTGGAAGTGGCAGATTAGGACGATCGGCCTAGCAACAGGCATTTCTGGCGAGTAAAACATTTATTTTATTTTTTTGTTGCATTTGGATGTATTTTTTTTTTCAGGGTGGAGCACACGGGCATACCATTATTACCAATGGTGGATTTTAATAATGTCTGCAATCCAGGTATGGATTGTTACCCAGTAGGCCCATGGGTAGAAACTCCTTTTGCTAGACCTTTACAAGAACTGGGTTTACTTGATATATGGAGGGTATTTAAAGTGGTTGTAAACCCTTACAACACACTTTCACCTACAGGTAAGCCTAGATTAAGGCTTACCTGTAGGTGCTGTAAATATCTCCTAAACCTACATGGTTTAGGAGACATTTACAATTCCCAGTACGAGGATTCCTTTTGCGCAGGGCTTGACAAATTTGCTTGGAATCTAGGAGCCAGCTAAAAAAGTTAGGAGCCAGGTCGGTAACGGCGATCCGGACCCGTCCCTGGCCTGACATGGAGACGAGTGAGGGGAAGATAGCGCAGCCCCCCTACCTGTCTCCAAGTCATTGCCCATAGCTCTTAGAGGGATATTTTATTTATTTTTTTCAAATGACTATTTTTTTTTAAATTGCATTTTAGTGTAAATATGAGATCTGAGGTCTCTCTGACCCCAGATCTCCTATTTAAGAGGACCTGTCATGCTTTTTTCTATTACCAGGGATTTTTACATTCCTTGTAATAGGAATAAAAGTGACACAAATATTTTTTTTAAAAGAACAGTGAAAAAAATAAAAGTAAAAGTAAGAAAATAAAAATAAACTTTAAACGCGCCCTGTCCCGCCCGCTTATGAAAGCGATGTTCAAACCACACATGTGAGATATCGCCGTGATCGGTAGAGCGAGAGCAATAATTCTAGCCCTAAACCTTATCTGTAACTCAAAACGTGCAACCTGTAAAATTTTGTAAATGTCACCTATGGAGATTTTAAAGGGTAAAAGTTTGTCGCCATTCCATGAGCGGGTGCAATTTTGAAGGGTGACATGTTGGGTATCAATTTACTCTGGTAACATGATCTTTCACAATATAAAAAAAAATTGGGCTAACTTTACTGTTGTCTTATTTTTTTATTAAATAAATTATTTTTCCCCAAAAAAGTGCGCTTGTAAGTCCGCTGCGCAAATACGGTGTGACAGACAGTATTGCAACGACCACCATTTTATTCTCTAGGGTGTTAGAATAAAAAATATATATAATGTTTAGGGGTTCTAAATAAATGAAGGAGATAGGCAGGCAATAAAAAAAAACAGGCAGAGGAAGCTCCATTAGCATTGCTGGTTGTCATACCAACGGCCACCACAAGAGGGCGCCAGATTCCAGAAGGAATCATAGAACCGCAGAAGGCCTTAAAGCCGCGGCCTCAATTACCGGCCGCCGGCGGAGCGGCCCGACGCGATCACGCTGGGGGGGTCAACAGAGACAGGATACCCCCCAGCTGTGCTGCCCCAGGCGCCAGGTCGCTAATTCTAGTCGCAAATGCGACCTGGCTCCTGGGTTTTGTCGAGCCCTGCTTTTGCGCATGCGCACTTTATGATGTATTAAAGAAAAAATACCGCGCTCTTAAGAATGACAAGCTGTGGCTCGAAATGTTATACAACACCCACAAAAATATAACACCCCTTTCACACCAGGGCATTTTGCAGGCGCTATAGCGTTAGAAATAGCGCCTGCAATCCGCCCTAAAGAAGCTGCACCATTGTGTGTAGTGTGAAAGCCCTCAGCGGTGCGCTGGCAGGACGTCAGAAAAAAGTCCTGCCAGCAGCTTCTTTGGAGCGGTGAAGGAGCGGCGTGTTTACCGCTCCTCCACTGCTGCTCCCCATTGAAATCAATGGGGCAGCACTGTAATACCGCCGGCGAAACGCCGCTATTGCGGCATATTGCCGGCGGTTTTAACGCTTTCGCGGGCGCTAGCGGGGGTAAAAGCGCTCCGCTAGCGGCCGAAATGCGCCGCAAGTCCGGCGGTAAAACGCCATTTTTATTTGCGGCGCATTTCGGCCACTAGCGGGGCGCTTTTACCCCCCGCTAGCGGCCGCGAAAGGGTTAAAACTGCCGGCAATACGCCGCAGTGCTGCCCCAACAAAAATAGCGGCGTTTTACCGCGGTATTACAGTGCTGCCCCAGCAAAAATAGCGGCGTTTTACCGCCGACGCAATAGGCAGTGTGGTGTGAAAGGGGTCTAAAGCAAAAAAAGTGCTGCGCTAACCAATGACAGCACTCAAATATTAGTGATTTTAAAGTGCCTGGAAAAAAAAAAAAAAAAAAAAAAAAAAAAAAAAAAAAACAACAACATCACTCAAAATTCCAATAAAGTGCAAACAGTGATAATAAAGTGCCCAAAGAGTATGTGAATAAATAAGTAAGAAATAATCAACGTTGATATGATTAATTCAATTAAATATATACATAAAAACCAATGAATATGAATAATACTAAAGCTGGTCATATTAGATATCGATAACTAGTTGATATACAATAAAAATACCTAATACATAATAATATCAATAATAAAGTGGAATGAAAATAATAACCACATAAATAATATCCACATATAAATAATTCGAAAATAATAATACTAATATTAATCCATAAATATCCAGTGAGTTTCTTACCACCAGTGCGACAATGAAATTTCCACACAAAAGACGTTTGTGAACCACCTCCACCACGTATAAACACACTGGAACTAGGTGGTCCCTTATTATAGGGGGGTCACACTGCGTATTGGGCTTTAACCACAGCCAAGGATGTTAATGTTGCCACAGAAAAGCTCTACAACTTGACTAGATAATCCACAGTAGAAACCCACACTTGTATTCAGATAGGAAAGGGTGTTCAGGCTCCCAAGGGTTAATCCATATAAACAGAGTATACGGCAGGATTCCCAGGATTTGTTTTATGTATATATTTAATTGAATTAATCTCATCACCATTGATTATTTCTTACTTATGTATTCACATACCTTATGGGCACTTTATTGGCATTTTGAGTGAGGTTATTGATTTTTTATTCACTTAGATATTTGGCACTTTAAAATCACTAATATTTGAGTGATGTCAGTGGTTAGCGCAGCTCTTTTTTGCACTTTATGATGTATTCGGCGCATGCACACTTTAGAAGGGCCATGGCGTGCAGTTTTCATTAAAGGACATGCCATGACTATATGCACGCACGGGAGTGACGTCACGCGACTCCGGCCAGTCACAGAGCCAAATTCTGCGACCCCAGAAGGAAGATGGATGCTTCCAGCCAGAAAGGAAATCAGGGACATCGCAGGTTCCCGTCTCAGGTAAGCGACACATAATGGGCTACTATGCGACGCATAGTAGCCCATTATGCTTTGCCTTTGCAGGGGAACAAAGAGGAAGTAAACCCTAAAGGGTTTACTTCCTCTTTAACCCCAATATTCACGCCTATTCATGTTGTTCCTCTACTCATGGATCACTATCCAGGATCGATTTAGTCCTGGGTACGGATTGAATGCTCCCATTTGTTTCGGATGCGCATTATCTAGTAAGGAATATCTCAAATCATTCACGGATTTTGCTGTCCTTAAAAAACAAAACAAAAAAAAAGATTCAACCTCGTAATAAATCAGATTGGCAGGTGAATGCCCTGTTGCTGCAGGTGCTGCCGCAGGACTGTTCTATCAGCCAGTCTCTGGTTGACTTTTTTTTCAAACACCACCGAAACTGCCACCTCAGGTGGTATAGAATACCATGAAGGCTTTAAGAGGATTAATACAAGCTATAAGCCGGTTTAAAAAAAATCAAATGTAGAGTGGGAAACTCATCTGGTAGGAGAGGTGCAGCAAAAAGAATTTCAATACATCCAGAATCCCACCCCAATAAATCATTCTACCGTATATACTCGAGTATAAGCCGAGATTTTCAGCCTCTTTTTTGAGGCTGAAAGTGCCCCCCTCGGCTTATACTCGAGTCACCGCTGTCTGACTGCCCGAACAGCGTGTCGAGCAGACAGACAGCGGCCATTCTACCTTTCAAAAGCCGCGCCTCCGCCTCCGCCTGTGATAGGCGGAACACTCAATTTCCCAGCAGTCAGTGTTCCGCCTATCACGGACATCGGCTCATCCTCGGATGAGCCGATGTCCGTGATAGGCGGAACACTGACTGCTGGGAAATTGAGTGTTCCGCCTATCACAGGCGGAGGCGGAGGCGCGGCTTTTGAACAGGGGAATGGCCGCCAGGGCGCCGACGAAGAGCGGCGATCCTGGCATGGGACGACACGGAGGCTCGGGACGGGACGACACGGAGGCTCGGGACGGGACGACACGGAGGCTCGGGACGGGACCGGACGGAGGCTCAAGAACAGGTAGGCTGGACACACAAGGCTGCACGGACACACACACACACACGGATGGATGGACACACACACACACACACAGGGATGGATGGACACACACACACACACACACAGGGATGGATGGATGGATGGACACACACACACACACACACACACACACACACACACACAGGGATGGATGGATGGATGGACGCACACACACACAGGGATGGATGGATGGACACACACACAGGGATGGATGGATGGACACACACACAGGGATGGATGGATGGACACACACACAGGGATGGACGGACACACAGGGATGGACGGACACACACAGGGATGGACAGGCATATCTCACCCTCGGCTTATACACGAGTCAATAGGTTTCCCAGTTTTTTGGGGGTAAATTGGGGGCCTCGGCTTAAAATCGGGTCGGCCTATACTCGAGTATATACGGTATATGGAAAGATACAATTATACAAAAATAATTAAAATAGGATTTTTAAAAACAGCTTACCTGTAAAATCCTTTTCTTGAGAATACATCAAAGGACACAGAGCCTTTGATAATTACTTATTGGGTTAGATCACCATCAGGTGATTGGACACTGGCAACCCTAATTACAAGACAAGTTCCTCCCCTATATAACCCCTACCACATGGAGAGTACCTCAGTTTTGTAGCAAAGCCATAGGTATCCCCACGTCTAATCCCAAAGAGGGGCAGGAGCACTGTGTCCTGTGATGTATTCCCAAGAAAAAGATTTTACAGGTAAGCAGTTTAAAAAAAAAAAAAAAACTATTTTCTTGTTCATACATCATGGGACACAGATCCTTTGATAATTACTTAGTGGGATGTCCCAGAGCAATGCCCAAATTTGAGGGGAGGGAATTTTCTTTACACCATAAGCCTGAACAATAACCTGTCAAATCCATCTAGAGATAGTGGGTTTTGATGCTGCTTGGCCCTTCTTGGGGCCTTCTGGCAAAATAGACAATCAGTCTGTCTTTCGTATCTGAGCCGTTGCCTGCAGATAGATTTTTGACTGCCCTTACAACATCCAGTGTGTGCAACAAATCCTCCTCCGTGGACCGCGGATCTTGAAAAAAGGACGGTAGGACCACATCTTGGGTGAGGACACAACACCACCCTGTCTTTGTGAATAATCAAATATGGCTCTTTACAAGAAAGAGCTGCTAATTCTGATACCCTCCCAGCTGAGGATATTGCTACTAGAAAGACCAAATTCTTTGTCAAAAGAACTAAAGAAGCATGGTGCAACGGTTCAAAAGGTTGTTTCTGTAAAGCAGACAAAAACCAAAGTTTTTGGGGTCACGGGAGGCTTAACTGGAAGATTCAAGCGCTGTGCCCCCTGAACAAAGGCCCGGATCAGGGAATGAGAGGCAAGCGGTGGGGGGGGGGGGGCGGTATCCTGCAGGCATGCCCAGAACCCCTAGATCTAGGCGGTGATTTCTTAGTGCCTCTTATCTGCCCCTCAAGCCCTCTTACGGGGGGAGACATAGTCCTAATCTGCCAAAGCAGAGGTAATCACTGTTGTGCCTTAGTTTTACAATTTTAACATTAGCTCAGTCTGCACAACCGAATGTCAAGTAGGTGTCTTAGGTATGCCTGGATCCAAATCCACTGAGATGCTTACTGCCAACAGCTCTGTGTCCCACCGCTTACAGGGGCTCCGGCGTTCTGGGCTTTAAATATAGCCGCCTTGCGCCTCCGCCGAAAAAAAAAAAAAAAAAAAAAAAAAAAGAGTGCGCGTAGGACCATCATAGCGGCGGCCAGGGGCGAGAGGGGAGAAAGGAGAGCCCCTGAGGACTATGCGGGACCCCCGGACTGCGTGGGATCCCCCCTTTCATCTTATGTGGCAGAGCCTGCAGTAGAGGAGGTGAGCAGCTTCACTGAGTGTGTATGCTGAATGGCAAGTAAGTATACACCAGGTTTGTCTCTTACTCCCTCGTTATGTCCCTTTGACACAGGGTCTTTTAGGGTGTTGCTAGCAATGCTGCCAGTATCTGCTCAGCAAGTTACACACAGGCTGAATGCACTTCTTAACCAGGGAAGTGTTTATTACCCAGAAGACGCCGCACGGAGGAGAGAAGACCGACTATCTCCGCGGAGGAGGAAGAGGCAGATTAGGATGATGTGCCTAGCAACAGGCATTTCTGGTAAGTTAAAAAAACTTTTTTTTCGTTTTTTCTTTCAGATTTTTTTTCTAATTTTTAATGTATTTTTTGTTCAGGGTGGCCCTCCACTTTAAATCAGGCATTTGATACTTTTAAGCTCCTGGGATCAATGATCAAAGCTAGAATTATAGTAATGCTTAAACCAGATAAAGATCAGACATCACCAGAGTCTTATTGACCAATTTCACTATTAAATTCAGATGTGAATATATTAGCAAGAGTTTTGGCTACTAGGCTAAATAACGTTATGGAAAAGTTGATACACTCAGATGAGATCAGACAGGTTTTATCCCAGGTAGGTCTACAACAAATTTTAGGAAATGGTTTCTTAATTTACAGATGATGATTTTGGATCTTAGCTCCAAAATGGTTCCTGTGTCCCCGTTTGGTTTTTGAACCGTAAACTGGTTAGAATAAAACCCTGCCTCCCTTTTGGTTACAGGAACCTGTATAATCACTCCCGATGCACTAAATTGTCTAGTGCCTGAAACAATGCGTTTCTCTTTGGAGGATCCAAGAAAACTCTGGATCTTAGAAACCTCTGAGGGGGAACCCCCCCGTAATTCCAGCTTCTAAACACGGGATACTGTTGAGGTGACCCACTTGTCCTGAACCACTGTTCTCCAAATGTCTGCAAAGTGCAGCAGCCTTCCCCCCACCCAATAGAGCGGGGGTGTCCCCTCAAAAGGAGGGCTTGGTGCTGAGCCTTCTCCAATGTGGACACTCTATGCAGAGAGGAGCCACCAGCACTGCTAAATGACCCCAGAAGAGTACGACTGGCACCACAACGAACTGCACAGTTGAGGGAAGTATGACTTTTTTTTTTTTAATAATGAGGGTTTTCAACCCCTTTAAGTTCTTGTTTAAGGAAGAGACTGTCGCACACACACTGTTTTTTGGGGTTTTTTTCCCCCCATTTTGGGGTGGGGTTTGCTTTTAAGAGGCATATCATATTCAAAGGGCCAGGTATGGATCTTGGGGGGCCACACGCTGTTTTTTTATTTTGGCTGGGGGGTTCCACTTCAAGATCCTTGGAGCACAATTCGCACCATAAGACGGATCATCATGATCTGACTTGGATGCAACTTCTATCCAAATCAACAGACTGAATGTTGGATCCCTTAAGACGGCTCTCATAGGGAACCATTGATTTTGAGTAGATGCAGAAAAACACTACTAAAAGCTAATGCGGCTAAATGCGCATTAACGCTGATGCAAAAAGCTACTAAAAGCACATTTTTAAAGCCGCTTTTTACTGGTGTTCGTAGTGGCTTTGCACCTCGGTTTTTCCAACGCCATGTGTGCATAGGGACTAAAACTGAGGAATGCTGGGAGTGAAAGGTTTTAAACCAGACTGGTCACTATTCTGTTTGCTAGTGTCCAATTCCTCTAGTAGGCAGCAGTATAACCCAGGTGTATGAATCCTCAACAAATGGGAATAATATTTGCATATACTTTTTAAATTTGATTAAATTTAAAAATGCCCCCAGAAAGGATACCATAGCCTTTTCTGTCACCACCAACATATAGTAAACACATTTATCTATAACCAATTTTGATCCAATAGCTGATCTGTACCCTTCTGAGTAGGCACAAAGCACTTCCTTGCCATCAACTGGACGGACAGTTTGACAGTTGATCCCACTTTGTTTATCAGAAGCGTATTAACATAAAAAGAACATAGTGGCACTATTTATACGAAATTGGTAGCTTTTAGGAAAAACAGTCACTCTCAACGAAATTGCACAGTAGCATAAGCACTTAATAGTTTGGATGATGGATGATTGAGGAGATTCTACTCATCCTGAATGGTGGACAAAAGGAAGATAACTAATCCCCAATATATATAAAAAAAATAATAATTACATTTTCAAAATAAATAAAAACAGTAATAAAAAAAAAAAAAAAAAAAAAAAATCAATTTACTGTTCTACTGACAATACTATACATACCTTCTTGTTGGAGGATATGAGGTGTAGTATTAACTCCATTGTAAGTACCTATACTGCCATCTACAACATTTCTCTCATGATTTGGCAAGTATTCCTGTACATTTCCCTAAAAAGAAAAAAAGTTCATTACATATCTTAAAACAGATACCCAAAATGCAATCTATCATATACTAATTAATGCTTAAAATTATGCACCTTCCTTATTCAGGCATCAGAGTCAGCATCTACTCCCTGTACCAAGATGCTGGCACAGATTGTAGGACCATGTAAATCCTTGTGCCTGTGCAGTCAATGGACATGTTTACATGTCTGACAGACCAGCCCACTTTAATTGTATGCCAGTTTTGTGGGGAAAGCTCTGGAACCACAGAGAGCAGTTCTACAAAAGTGCATTTTTTTCCGTGATGCTGTGAAATTGTTCAATGCAGGAATACCTGGAGTGTTTCTTTTTTTTCGAGTGGTGGTAGATTGTGAGAAAAAGATGCATTTAAAAAAAGGAATGTATTATTGTTTTATAGCTGTACATGTAAAATAGATCAGCTTGGAGGGTTAATGTTTAATAAACAATTTTTAATGTGATTAATAGATTTAAATATCTGCATTTCTACACATTCTTTTGATCAAACTTAATGTGGTTGTAAAGTCAGAGATAAAAAAAAAAATGGTGTGTGCAGCAGCCCCCCTAATACTTACCTGAGTCTATCTCGACCCAGCGCTGTTGCAGGAGTCTCGGCCCCGGACTCTCCCACCTCATTGGCTGAGACGGCAGCGTGGTACCATTGGCTCCCGCTGATGTTAAAGTCAATGAGCCAATGAGGAGAGAGAGTGTAAGTGCCCATCAATTCTACATTAGCACCTCCTCATCAGTAAAACTTTTTTTCCCCAAAAATGTGTCTTTAGTTTGTTTACAAAAAAAAAAAAAAACCCAGTGGCGATAAAATACCACCAAAAGAAAGCTCTGGGGGTTGAAGTACCCTGTATTGAGGTGGTTTAATAAAAAAAAAACACACACGACTTTAGTATAATTTAAAGCTAAACTCCAACTTTTCTATCACTAAAACTGAATGGAATGATCAGTCCCAGCATAGATCATACCTCTGTAGCATGTTGCTCTGATGTCTGCAGATCCCCCGATATTCTGGGTTTAGTTATGGCACTGTACCATGTGACACACTGTATATCCTGCTGCATCTGTTCCTTCTACAGCCACTTCCTGCTGCATCTATAGCTTAAAAAACACACCCCTTTGTAGTCTGAAAAATGATGCAACTTCCTTCACAACTCTGATAACGTATGGTATTGGATATGTCTAATTAGCATTCAGTCTCGCCTAGTCACACCTACAGGAAGAGTCTAAACCTTATACATTTTCTTGTAGGTTGGTATGCATTTGGAAAAGTGCAGATGCGAATGCTTAGCAACGCAAACACGTTTTTGGAAAGCATGGTATAATGTGCATTTTCTTATGGGTTGGCCTACGCTCGTTAATGCATAGATGCAAATGAATGGTAAACTGAAGCGCATTGTGCGTTTTCTTGTAATTTTGCCATGCGTAGATTGAACGAATAGTAATGCAAAAGTTGCGCGTGTTGCCGTTTGTTTTTGAAAAGCATGACAAAGTACGTGTTTTCTTTGCTGGTTGCTGTGTAATGTGTAAAAATGTGTAAATGAGAACACAGCCTAAAATGGCAACACTGACATGACACATTGCTGTGCATTTTTGAAATGGCATGGCAAAGTGTGGGTTTTTTTTTTTATTGGAGGTTGCCTTTCGCTCAAACATGCAGATGCAAATAAATGGTAATGCAAGTGAGCCGCACGTTGCCACGTGTTTTTTGGAATGCTCACCAAAGCGTGCGGTTTCTTGCGAGTTGCCGTGCATTTGGAATCGTGCATACGCAAACGAATGGTAACACAAGTATGATGAGCATTGCCATGCATTTTCAAAATGCATGGCAACGTTTTTGTGTGGGTTGCCAGGCATGCTTTGCTATGCGTTTCTGAAACGCACGACAAAGTGCATGTTTTTTGGTGCTGATTGCCTTCAGAAACGCGTAAATGAGAACGCAGCCTAAAAATGGTAACACAAGCATGGGATAGCAAGGGGAAACTCACCCAAGCTCTAACGCTGTATAATGCAATTAGTGTGCAGATTGATCTGCTCTGGCTAATTGAGTTCACAGTGAAAACTTTATTGTAGCATCATAGCAGTAACATTATCCAAAATGCATAAAAATAAATAAAATGGAAGCGTGAAATACATTGCTGCAAAGTAATGCAAATGCAAGCGTGCGTTTTTTTATTTCGGGTTTCTGTGCATTTGTAAATAAATGCGAATGGTACGCAAACGTGATGCGCATTGCCATGCTTTTCAAAACACACTGGAAAGTGTGCGTTTTCTTGTGGGTTATCATGCATTCGAAAACACGCAGATGAGAACACAGCAAAACGTGTTTTCTTTGTGGGTTGCCATGCAACTCGCAGGTGCGAACCCAACCTAAGTGACACGTGTATGGAGGGCGCAGCCATGCGTTTTCTGTGCAGGTTGTGTGAGAAAGCAAGCCCTTTTAGCAAGCAGATGTGGGGGGGGGGGGGGGGGGGTGAAACTACAGAGGCTCAAAGAATGATGGGACATGTAGTATCAGGACTGGTAAAGGACGAAAATAGGAAGTCATATAAATTAGAAATTCAGCCAGGAGAAGGAGCAACATCACAGGTACAGGAATCTGCTCTATACAGTTAAACTAACACTGTGATTCATTTACATGCACAATGCATCTGTTTTGGGGAAGAAAAGCTGGGGTTCTTCTTTAAAGGTCATCAATTAAATAATTGTAGATGGTTGTTACCATTCCTTTAGACTGACTAACATGATAGCTTTTAGTTCCCTTCAACAGAGTGGAAAAAATTAAACATGTATGACCCAAACAGTGTGTTCTGCAAGTTCTTTGCTCTGTTATGTCACAGGAGGATTCCCTGTTCTCATAGACAGCTGGAATGCAGGAGGATTTTGGCACAGGCCAGCTAGACAAGTCAGCGGCAGATGTTGCAGCACATTCCTTGCACAGCCACTCGGCTAGTAAAACTTCAGCCATCTAGATCTTTACAACACTGATCACAAAGGGTAAAAATAGCATACCTACATTTACTAAAATCATGAAAAAGCATAGCCTAAACTTTGACGCAACACTTGTGGAAATAAACTATAGACCTCCTGTTAATACTAGCAGGTTTACATTAAAATATATTGATACCAGTTACCATAAATAAAGGATCTGCCCAGAGCTCTCATCTAAGTTCCAATATGCTCTAATGTCCAAAGCTGTAACTCAAGAACATGTTTCTTTATTTGAGCCATGTGAATGAATTTTCCAATAAATTTCATTGGACTGAAAAGAACACTTTTTTTTTAGAAAATGGGCATGCTTATCCTGGCGTGTGATGTGAGCTTACAGCAGAACTTTACACATAACAACTTGATTAAAAAAAGAAAGAAGGAAGGTTCTTTAGCAATGAACATACATTCTACAAAAATAGTTATGCTACTAAAAATATTGTGTGCTGTAAATTTCCTCCAGCATGGCTTGTTTCTTCTTGCTGGAGGCTGCAATTTTCTGAAGCCTAGAGCCCCTGAACAACAGTGAATCATAAAGCATAACTAAACCCACCGATTTAATAAAAAAAAATTTACATTCCTGGAATAGTGGGATTGCTAACCGATCACGTGTATTTTTTATGCTGAACTTCTGCTATGTTCTCTCCAACATCCAGTGAAAAGACAGGAAAGTCCCCACATGACTTCAGCATGCTTAATTATGCTGAGGTGTGGAACATCCAATTCTGGCAGAGCAGCAGAAGAAATGAGTAGGAGGGAATTAAAAAATTAATGCAAGTCTCTTAGGCTAGTGCACAAGATATGTAAATCACCTGTCACTCACAGCAAGGGGGAGGATTTGACAA